>NC_086445.1:4759385-4939385 GCF_028390025.1 Pseudophryne corroboree | reverse complement strand
AAATGCTGCACTACATCAGATCTGAGATCAGCACCTCTGTCTAGAGCAGCACAGACACTCATCCATACATACAGCAAGACAGGGAGAATGTGATTGTATTACCCTTGTATAGAGAGAATGGGGAAATGCTGCACTACATTAGATCGGGGCTCAGCACCTCTGCCTAGAGCAGCACACTCATCCATACATACAGCAATACAGGGAGAGAATGTGATTGTATTACACTGTATAGAGAGAATGGGGAAATGCTGCACTACATCAGATCGGGGCTCAGCACCTCTGCCTAGAGCAGTACAGACACTCATCCATACATACAGCAAGACAGGGAGAGAATGTGATTGTATTACACTGTATAGAGAGAATGGGGAAATGCTGCACTACATCAGATCGGGGCTCAGCACCTCTGTCTAGAGCAGCACAGACACTCATCCATACATACAGCAAGACAGAGATAATGTGATTGTATTACCTCTGTATAGAGAGAATGGGAAATGCTGCACTGCATCAGATCTGGGATCAGCACCTCTGCCTAGAGCAGTACAGACACTCATCCATACATACAGCAAGACAGAGAGAATGTGATTGTATTACCCCTGTATAGAGAGAATGGGGAAATGCTGCACTACATCAGATCTGGGATCAGCACCTCTGCCTAGAGCAGTACAGACACTCATACATACATACATACATACATACATACAGCAAGACAGAGAGAATGTGATTGTATTACCCCTGTATAGAGAGAATGGGGAAATGCTGCACTACATCAGATCGGGGGTCAGCACCTCTGTCTAGAGCAGCACAGATACTCATCCATACATACAGCAATACAGAGAGACTGTGATTGTATTACCCCTGTATAGAGAGAATGGGGAAATGCTGCACTACATTAGATCGGGGCTCAGAACCTCTGTCTAGAGCAGCACAGACACTCATCCATACATACAGCAATATAGAGAGATTGTGATTGTATTACCCCTGTATAAAGAGAATGGGGAAATGCTGCACTACATCAGATCGGGGCTAAGCACCTCTGTCTAGAGCAGCACAGACACTCATCCATACATACAGCAAGACAGACAGAATGTGATTGTATTACACTGTATAGAGAGAATGGGGAAATGCTGCACTACATCAGATCGGGGTTCAGCAACTCTGTCTAGAGCAGCACAGACACTCATCCATACATACAGCAATTCAGGGAGACAATGTGATTGTATTACCACTGTATAGAGAGAATGGGGAAATGCTGCACTACATCAGATCGGGGCTCAGCACCTCTGTCTAGAGGAGCACAGACACTCATCCATACATACAGCAAGACAGAGAGAATGTGATTGTATTACCCCTGTATAGAGAGAATGGGGAAATGCTGCACTACATCAGATCGGGGCTCAGCACCTCTGTCTAGAGCAGCACAGACACTCATCCATACATACAGCAAGACAGAGAGAATGTGATTGTACTACACTGTATAGAGAGAATGGGGAAATGCTGCACTACATTAGATCGGGGCTCAGCATCTCTGCCTAGAGCAGCACAGACACTCATCCATACATACAGCAAGACAGGGAGAATGTGATTGTATTACCTCTGTATAGAGAGAATGGGAAATGCTGCACTGCATCAGATCTGGGATCAGCACCTCTGCCTAGAGCAGCACAGACACTCATCCATACATACAGCAAGACAGAGAGAATGTGATTGTATTACCCCTGTATAGAGAGAATGGGGAAATGCTGCACTACATCAGATCTGGGATCAGCACCTCTGTCTAGAGCAGCACAGACACTCATCCATACATACAGCAAGACAGGGAGAATGTGATTGTATTACCCTTGTATAGAGAGAATGGGGAAATGCTTCACTACATCAGATCGGGGCTCAGCACCTCTGCCTAGAGCAGCACAGACACTCATCCATACATACAGCAATACAGGGAGAGAATGTGATTGTATTACACTGTATAGAGAAAATGGGGAAATGCTACACTACATCAGATCAGGGCTCAGCACCTCTGCCTAGAGCAGCACAGACACTCATCCATACATACAGCAAGACAGGGAGAGAATGTGATTGTATTACACTGTATAGAGAGAATGGGGAAATGCTGCACTACATCAGATCGGGGCTCAGCACCTCTGTCTAGAGCAGCACAGACACTCATCCATACATACAGCAAGACAGAGAGAATGTGATTGTATTTCACTGTATAGAGAGAATGGGGAAATGCTGCACTACATCAGATCGGGGCTCAGCACCTCTGTCTAGAGCAGCACAGACACTCATCCATACATACAGCAAGACAGAGAGAGAATGTGATTGTATTACCCCTGTATAGAGAGAATGGGGAAATGCTGCACTAAATCAGATCGTGGATCAGCACCTCTGCCTAGAGCAGCACAGACACTCATCCATACATACAGCAAGACAGGGAGAATGTGATTGTATTACTCCTGTATAGAGAGAATGGGGAAATGCTGCACTACATCAGATCGGGGCTCAGCACCTCTGCCTAGAGCAGCACAGACACTCATCCATACATACAGCAAGACAGAGAGAATGTGATTGTATTACCCCTGTATAGAGAGAATGGGGAAATGCTGCACTACATTAGATCGGGGCTCAGCACCTCTGTCTATAGCAGCACAGACACTCATCCATACATACAGCAAGACAGAGAGAATGTGATTGTATTACCCCTGTATAGAGAGAATGGGGAAATGCTGCACTACATCAGATCGGGGCTCAGCACCTCTGCCTAGAGCAGCACACTCATCCATACATACAGCAATACAGGGAGAGAATGTGATTGTATTACACTGTATAGAGAGAATGGGGAAATGCTGCACTACATCAGATCGGGGCTCAGCACCTCTGCCTAGAGCAGCACAGACACTCATCCATACATACAGCAAGACAGGGAGAGAATGTGATTGTATTACACTGTATAGAGAGAATGGGGAAATGCTGCACTACATCAGATCGGGGCTCAGCACCTCTGTCTAGAGCAGCACAGACACTCATCCATACATACAGCAAGACAGAGAGAATGTGATTGTATTACCCCTGTATAGAGAGAATGGGAAATGCTGCACTGCATCAGATCTCGGATCAGCACCTCTGCCTAGAGCAGTACAGACACTCATTCATACATACATACATACATACATACATACATACATACATACAGCAAGACAGAGATAATGTGATTGTATTACCCCTGTATAGAGAGAATGGGAAAATGCTGCACTACATTAGATCGGGGCTCAGGACCTCTGTCTAGAGCAGCACAGACACTCATCCATACATACAGCAATATAGAGAGATTGTGATTGTATTACCCCTGTATAAAGAGAATGGGGAAATGCTGCACTACATCAGATCGGGGCTAAGCACCTCTGTCTAGAGCAGCACAGACACTCATCCATACATACAGCAATTCAGGGAGACAATGTGATTGTATTACCACTGTATAGAGAGAATGTGGAAATGCTGCACTACATCAGATCGGGGCTCAGCACCTCTGCCTAGAGCAGCACAGACACTCATCCATACATACAGCAAGACAGGGAGAATGTGATTGTATTACCTCTGTATAGAGAGAATGGGAAATGCTGCACTGCATCAGATCTGGGATCAGCACCTCTGCCTAGAGCAGCACAGACACTCATCCATACATACAGCAAGACAGGGAGAATGTGATTGTACTACACTGTATAGAGAGAATGGGGAAATGCTGCACTACATCAGATCGGGGCTCAGCACCTCTGCCTAGAGCAGCACAGACACTCATCTATACATACAGCAAGACAGGGAGAGTGTGATTGTATTACCTCTGTATAGAGAGAATGGGGAAATGCTGCACTACATCAGATCGGGGCTCAGCACCTCTGTCTAGAGCAGCACAGACACTCATTCATACATACAGCAAGACAGGAAGAATGTGATTGTATTACTCCTGTATAGAGAGAATGGGGAAATGCTGCACTACATCAGATCGGGGCTCAGCACCTCTGCCTAGAGCAGCACAGACACTCATCTATACATACAGCAAGACAGGGAGAGTGTGATTGTATTACCCCAGTATAGAGAGAATGGGGAAATGCTGCACTACATCAGATCGGGGCTCAGCACCTCTGTCTAGAGCAGCACAGACACTCATCCATACATACAGCAAGACAGAGAGAATGTGATTGTATTACACTGTATAGAGAGAATGGGGAAATGCTGCACTACATCAGATCGGGGCTCAGCACCTCTGCCTAGAGCAGCACAGACACTCATCCATACATACAGCAAGACAGGGAGAATGTGATTGTATTACCCCTGTATAGCTACACATGCTGAGGAATAGATGTGAGGTAATAAACTTATATACGGTATGTGACTGTGCCCCTGATTATCCTCTGTGTATGAGTAAACTCTAACGCGTTTCTCCGCCAGTACTGACCTGGTCAGTCGGTGTTAGTAGCAGGAGCTTAGCACTGACTTCCGGCTTTCTGCGCCTGGCACTGCCCTCCTTCCATCCATTGTCCCTGTTATAAGGCACCTGGGCTGCTACTTCCAGACCCCACTTTGCATGTATCCAGTAAAACTCTCCCTGGTTTAGCTGTACCTGGCTGCAGAAGATCTGATCAGGATGAGGCTGGCTTTCCATACCTCACTCAGGTGGTCAGTGCGAGTATGACAAACAGCGTTTCCCCTGCACATGTGCTGGTGGTGGCTTCTGATTGGTTGTCATCTGGACCTGAGTTTTCTGTATTGTGGATTCCTCATTGCTGACTAGGGTTGTTTCCTGGATTATACTGATGCCTCCTGCACCTGACCCTGGCCTGTCTCTGAATTACATATCTGCCTGACATCAGCCCTGACACTGTCTGTCTAGGGATACAAGCTTGTCTGCTGCCAGCCCTGACCCAGACAGTCTGAACACTTCTGCCTGCCATCAGCCCTGACACTGTCTGTCTAGGGATACCTGCTTGTCTGCTGCCAACCCTGATCCAGACAGTGTGAACACTTCTGCCTGCCATCAGCCCCGACACTGCCTGTCTATGTATACCTGCTTGTCTGCTGCCAGCCCTGACCCAGACAATCTGTATACTTCTGCCTGCTATCAGCCCTGACACTGCCTGTATAGGGATACATGCTTGTCTGCTGCCAGCCCTGACCCAGATAGTCTGAACAATTATGGCTGACATCAGCCTTGACTTTGCCTGTCTAGGGATACCTGCTTGCCTGCTGCTAGTCCTGACCCAGAAAGTCTGAACACTTCTGCCTGACATCAGCCTTGACACTGCCTGTCTAGGGATACCTGCTTGTCTGCTGCCAGCCCTGACCCAGACAGTCTGAACACTTCTGCCTGACATCATCCCTGACATTGCCTGTTTAGGGATACCTGCTTGTCTGCTGCCAGCCCTGACCTAGACAGTGTGAACACTTCTACCTGCCATCAGCACTGACACTGCCTGTCTAGGGATACCTGCTTGTCTGCTGCCAGCCCTGACCTAGACAGTCTGAACACTTCTGCCTGCCATCAGCCCTGAAATTGCCTGTCTTGGGATACCTGCTTGTCTGCTGCCAGGGATTGGGTATCTGCAAACTCAAACCAATGTAATATGGATATTTCTATTACTAATCCATCTTTTTTGGTTCGACAACCCCTTTAAAATATAAGGTCAATAATTATCCAGTAAGGAGTTGCTGTCAGCTACAGTATGTAAGACAAGTTAAAGGTTGGGAAAAAAGGAGAGAGAATCGGTATTGTTGACACACAAGGAGAATAAGGAATTGTTAATATTTAAAATATAACTTTTTATGTTCTTTCTAATTAAATTCATGAGATTGTTGTTCACTTATTGATCCTAGACTACAGTGAAACATAGAAGTTAAAATTGACAAACATTACATTCATGTGAATGAAAAGAAAGTTAGTGAATTTAAGATTTAAGATGTGTCCAGGTGTCATTATTTATTTGGTGTGTTATGTTTACATCTTTTATATGTTATGTGATATTATAAATAATGAGGTCATCAGATTCACCCGTGCCTCACAGTTTAACACTAGACACCCTAAATGTGCTAGATCTATACCAGAATTGATCCTAGGTATGTCCCCAAATATGTAGTATTGCCACCAGATTGCCGCTCTCTAAAGTATACCTTAAAGGAAAGCTCCTTTTTACTTAGAGACTAGGGTGGTCATTCCGAGTTTTTCGCTAGCTGTTTTCGGTCGCTGCGCAGCGATCATGCAAAAAAATGGCACTTCTGCGCATGCGTATGTGGCGCAATGGGTTCACGCGACGTACTTTCACAACAGCCGATGCAGTTTCACACAAGGTCTAGCGACGCTTTTCAATCGCACTGCTGGCCGAGGAGTGATTGACAGGAAGTGGGTGTTTCTGGGAGGTAACTGACCGTTTTCGGGGAGTGTGTGGAAAAACGCTGGCATGTCAGATACAAACGCAGGCGTGCCTGGGGAAACGGGGGAGTGGCTGGCCGATCGTAGGGTGTGTTCGTGACGTCAAAACAGGAACTAAACAGACTGAAGTGATCGCAAGGTAAGTCTGCAGCTACTCTGAAACTGCACAATCTTTTTTTGTAGCCGCTCTGCGATCCTTTCATTCACACTTCTGCTAAGCTAAGATACACTCCCAGAGGGCGGCGGCTTAGTGTTTGCGCGGCTGCTAAAAGCAGCTAGCGAGCGAACAACTCGGAATGAGGGCCTAAGAGCGCAAAGAACTGTGATTATGGGTCCTAATTCCAATTGGGGGATCATCATAGGTATACAGTTACATTTTTTTAAGCACATGGTATTCTTCGATTGATTTTTGTGTCCCACAAAATATTTCCGTAAGTGCGATCAGCCTCCTGCTTATTAGTTATTGCCGTAGAGAGATGCTCATTAATAATGGCTGCAGGTGGAGGTTATGATAGTTCAGACACATAGAGAACCGTACTATTCATCAGAACTGAATATAAATGATGAGTTCTCAGAGTAGGAAACATCTTATTTATGTGTACATTGGGTGTCTGTGTAATCATATGAATCATCCACCGTCAAATACACATTCCATGTCCTGTTCTGTTACCAAGCTGTCACTCAGAGGATATTATTCACAATCTGTGGTTATTACATGTTTTATTCAGTCAGGCAGAATAATAATCACATCATCCACTCAGGGATTATAATTTCCTGCTGGTGGGAATTATTATTTCTATCTTGTCATTTTCCTGCATATTGCTGCTGCTGTCATACAAGGAATTCCCTGTGTATTACAGCGGGGTCTGATTGCGCTGTGCGGTTATACTGCGGCGTGTGACATCATTTGGATACATTTGTTGCAGTTCAATTTGCTTTAATATTATTTGTATCCAGAACAGCGGCTCATGTGGACTGACAGCAGACTTACCACAGTGTCATTTCTAGCACCGCGGCAGATGTACTAACCTGGAGACGGCATAAGGAAGAGATAAACCAGTGATAAGTGCAAGGTGATAAACGCACCAGCCAATCATTATGGATTTGAAAAATGACAGGAACTGATTGGCTGGTGCTTTATAACCTTCGCTTTTCACTGGTTTATCTCTTCCTTATGCCATCTCCAGGTTAGTACATCTGCCGCGGTGCTAGAAATGACACTGTGGTAAGTCTGCTGTCAGTCCACATGAGCCGCTGTTCTGGATACAAATAATATTAAAGCAAATTGAACTGCAACAAATGTATCCAAATGATGTCACACGCCGCAGTATAACCGCACAGCGCAATCAGACCCCGCTGTAATACACAGGGAATTCCTTGTATGACAGCAGCAGCAATATTCAGGAAAATGACAAGATAGAAATAGGCTTAATAATTCCCAACAGCAGGAAATTGGATTTATAATCCCTGAGTGGATGATTTAATTATTATTCTCCCAGACTGAATAAAATATTGTCGAAGTCGAAAATATTATACTCACATGCATCAAGTACAAACACCACACAGAGTGGCCTCCGTGCGGGTGCTTGTTCTGCCGTGCGTGCACATGCCCGCACGCTGCGTACATTGGCTCACAAAGTCCTGTGTATTAGCGCGTGGTATGAGTAAATATGGTAGAATACGCATTCGCATGGAAAAGCCACAAAGACATATCTGATATTTAATCCACATAGCACATAATTTACACATTACCCACACACACCACACCAGCGAGTTACATTTACTTTAGAAATGGAACAATAGAGGGATTCAACTTTACAGGATGTGAGGGGACAGAATTAGGTTAGGAGGTGGTGTTTGGTATCCAGCTGTACAGTATTTCAAGGGCAATAGTCCGATGGCAGTTTGCAGAAAGTAGCACGCTCCTGCGCATAGATATGCGCAGGAGTACAATATAAATATTACACTGTATTTACTGTACTCTTGATGTTTGGAAGGAACCCAGTGGAGGACATCTGCAAGTGCACCTGGACCAGGCATCGCCCACCTATTCAAACCAACCTATGACCCCTCATGTACTGTAAATGACCAGCTTTTAACCTATGGATGAAGAGATGACAGTTTCCTTTGTTTCATGCTTTGGACCATTGTATAAAAACCAAGCCTCCTGGCTGGGCTCAGTCTATTCTCTGAAGGTCATCTATACAGATTGACTGAGGACCGGAACCGGGTGGCGCATGCGAGCAAATGTATGAATCCATTGGTTGTAGCCTTTTTCTCTTGTATTGTTGTATTTCTCTGTGAACCCCCTTTTAAGTAAATATTTGTTGCTGGGTTGGACCACAACATAACATATACAATTGGTGTCGCATTTCCTTTCCTGTTAGGGGTTAAAGTGCATAGGTCGCACATGTAGCTATTTTGTGCTTACAGCGTGACGGTGTGCTTATGCAACATGTACGCATTTCATAGAGGTTTAACTGACACACGATTAGAGGTTGCAGCAGCCTGAACATTTGTGTATTTAAGGTATTGCTTTTTCTTCCTGTAAGTTAATTGAATTTAACAATTGGGAGCTCTGTCCGGTTCATCTCACACTTACAGACTTGCAGGCCATAAACAGACTTTGATCTACCAACAAAGGGTGGAGATGCATGTTAAGTAACCTTGCATTGTGTTTGAAACCAGTTTGTGTTGTTAGACCATGTCTGTTCTGTATAGTCTTAGAGGTGCTGGTGTAACCCAAGGGACAAACAGGAAAAAAAAGGCGTTTATTATTTGTGTGTAATTTTTCTGGCGCGAAAGCATACACAAAGCATACCGATACTTTGCATGCATTCTCACATATTGTTGCCATAGGTTATTAGTCATATTTTAGATCTGTGTAAAATCGGATACATTTATTTGCTATATATATATATATTTATAACCTTCAAGAGTGACCCGGCACTCTGCGGTCCCCTCCGCAACTGTAAATCTGCTCCTGGTGCCCTCCTCGTAGAGGCAATCCTCTAAGGTATATGGCATGCAATGAGGCGGCACTCCGGAGACTTTTTATGTAATTTTATTGTAGTGTCTACGTTTCGGGGACGCAGCCCTGATGAAGGGGCTGCGTCCCCGAAACGTAGACACTACAATAAAATTACATAAAAAGTCTCTGGAGTGCCGCCTCATTGCATGCCATATATATATATATATTTTTTTTTTTTATTTATTTTTTTTTTTTAATAGTGTGTTAAGGAGTAATTGTAAAACACAAAACGCAGTTCCTGCCTAAACGTTTAGGTTTACACTCAAAAGTGGATTGCCCGTTGGGGTGACTTCCGGCGAGCGTACGGAACAATTGTGTGTTGTGTTAGTGAGCAATAGTAGTTTTGTTGCTCACATTTATCGAGATAGTTTGATTGAGTTGCGAACGCACGTTGTACACGTGGTACGGTATGAGAGGAAACGTACAGGAGCGCGCACGGAGCGCAGAGACGCGCATGGTAGCATGTTTTACGCAATGTTGCGTGAAGTTGCGAGCGCAAGTTATAACCGCACAATAGCTGTTCAATTTAAGGCAGGATAGAAGACGTTTATACAGTAGCAAATAACTATCCGATTTTAAAAGCAGATTATTATAAAACATTGTTTAAACTGTACTACCTCTGGGATAGGCTACCAGTCAAAGGGAGTGATATTTTTCTGTACAGAAAAACATTGTGTATTTGTGTGAGCTGAAAGTAGGAGTGGACGTACTGAACCTCTTAAAACCGTGGACAGAACATCTGAGCTAGAAGGGGCTCAGCGGCGAGAAAGGATTGCAACTTTGCGCTTTTAATGAATTTGTGCACATACTAAAAACTAGTTGTAGGAGCGTAACCGATTGTGATTTGTGAAGTATTGAAGTTTAAGGTTTTTGTGTTACGCTCCGGCTGAGGAGCGCGGCTTAAAATCGACTCCCTGATCGTAGGGCATATAGATAACTAGTACTACCAGAGGTTATGACCATTGCACACGACAAAATTAAAGACATTCACCTCAATGCTCAAACTCCTTATACTCACACCCATTATGAACACATCATCAAGAGAAACCTCATAGATAGGGCAGAGCACGCAGCCTCTGATTTGATCCATGAATCCACCGGGATTCAGTTCCTTCTCGCATTAGATATCACACATACTGCCAGAGGAACTATAAATTATAAGTACATCCATGTGCTGGCAAACTTGATAGATAATATCACTGAGATGTATGATGACACCTTCAGGTATACGGGAAGGGAGTTACAAGCTTACAAGAAGGAGCTGGTCCAGCACGGGATGGTCCTGAATTATGTCACAGCTGTGACAGGTGGGTACTGTGTTACTCTGGCAACTCAATATGGTATGAAGTGCTGTACATATATTACGAATAGCACTGAAGACCCCACGGAGATCATCGATCAGAAGATGGACGAGATCTTGAAGTTGAAGTGGGAGTTCTGATGGAAGCACAACCTTACCTTGACGGCTGTGGGTAACGAAGTGACCGGCTGGGCCTCATGGTTGAACCCACTCAAATGGTTCTCAGGGTTAGGAGAGTGGGCTCAGAATGTTATTATGAGTGTAGGAAAGTTTTTCCTTTGTATCCTGGGTGTCGTCATAATTATTGATTTGATATTCAGATGTGTTAGAATTTTGACGCGGCGCAAACACAGGACAAATTTGATGAGTCTAAGGAGCGAGGGCATTGTTACAGCAGCAGATTTGATTTATGACCCATCCGTAGAAACAGTGTTGTGATAAGGATTGTAAATGAATTTCATGGCCTGTTTCTTTCACCATTTTTCTGTTTTCCCCTCTACCCAGAGACATCCAACCGGAAAAGACGTCAGTGTACCCTAAATTTATGTGAATGTATTTTAATGTGTCTTACCTTCATCTCTGCAATCTTCAGTTAATGGCACACATAGTCGATAAATGTTATCCACAGATAATAGCATACACATACGTCACCCCCACATGTATCATCAGATAAATGTGCTCCCCATTTGTTGGTATAAGAAGCTTGGAAAGGTGAAGGCTAATGGCCTTTGCCTAAAAAGAGCTCGGTAGTGTTTGTTTGCCCATGTACAGACCCTTAATACCGGATGAGAAGGATTTAATGTATACTTTACAATACCTCGAAGCTTACTTAGAACATATACGGGATGATGATACATGCCTCTCAAACATTAATTCATACATACATGCTTTTTCCTATCCCACTAGGCTATACATTTCCCACCTACAAATCTTCCCTGGATATTTGAACTTTGTATATAATGTATATGTAATATTTTCAGTTTTATTAATTATGTGTGACAGTTATTGTTTACTGCCAAAGGGTGGACTGTCGAAGTAAAAAATATTACACCCACATGCATCAAGTACAAACACCACACAGAGTGGCCTCTGTGCGTGTGCTTGTTCTGCCATGCGGGCACATGCCCGCACGCTGCGAACATTGGCTCACAAAGTCCTGCGTATTAGCGCGTGGTATGAGTAAATACCGTAGCATAGGCATTCGCATGGAAAAGCCACAAAGACATAACTAACATTTCATCCACGTAGTGCATAATTTACACATAGCCCACACACACCACACCAGCTAGTTACATTTACTTTGGAAAGGGAACAATAGAGATATTCAACTTTACAGGATATGAGGGGACAGAATTAGGTTAGGAGGTGGTGTTTGGTATCCAGTTGTACAGTATTTCAAGGGAAATATTCCGATGGCAGTTTGCAGAAAGTAGCACGCTCCTGTGCATAGATATGCACAGGAGTACATTATAAATATTACACTGTATTTACTGTACTCTTGATATTTGGAAGGAACCCAGTGGAGGACATCTGCAAGTGCACCTGGACCAGGCATCGCCCACCTATTCAAACCGACCTATGACCCCTCATGTACTGTAAATGACCAGTCCTTTGACCTATGGATGAAGAGATTACAGTTTCCTTTGTTTCACACTTTGGACTATTGTATAAAAGCCAAGCCTCCTGGCCATTCAGACACATTCTCTGAAGGTCATCTATCCTGATTGACTGGGGACCGGAACCGGGTGGCGCAGGCGAACAAACATATGTATCCATTGGTTGTAGCCTTTTCTCTTGTATTGTTGTATTTCTCTGTGAACCCCCTTTTAAGTAAATATTTGTTGCTGGGTTGGACCACAACATAACATATACAATTGGTGTCGCATTCCTTTCCTGTTAGGGGTTAAAGTGTACAGGCCGCACGTGTAGCTATTTTGTGCTTACAGCGTGACGGTGTGCTTATGCAACATGTACGCATTTCATAGAGGTTTAACTGACACACGATTTGAGGTTGCAGCAGCCTGAACATTTGTGTATTTAAGGTATTGCTGTTTATTCCTGTAAGTTAATTGAATTTAACAACATTTAATAACCACAGATTGTGAATAATATCTTCTGATTGACAGCTTGGTAACAAAACAGGATATGGTAGGTGTATGTGATGGTAGGTGATTCATATGATTGCACAGACACCAAAGAGAAGGTGTGCACATAATTAAGATGTTTCCTACTCTGAGAACTCATCATTTATATTCAGTTTTAATCAGTGGCACCGAGAGAGGGGGGGGGGGAGGATACAAATTACCTGGGCCCAGGTCTGATAGAGGGGCCCAGTGGGGGCACAGGTCCACGCCTCCTTTGATTAGGCCATGCCCTCTGAAAAGTATCTGGGCCCAGTCAGACTCTCTACTACCCTGGCTGGGCGGCATGCCATGTTTCTGTGAGTGGGTGCTTCTCATGTGCTAGACATGCCCCCAAATAGGAGTGGCCATGCCCTCAGCATGCTGTGGTCACCCCCCTGGGGGCAGAGGGCCCAGGAAGTTGTTGTACCTGGGCCCAGAATTTCTCTTAGCTGCCCTGATTATGATGAATAGTATGATTCTCTAGGTGTCTGAACTAGAGATGAGCGGGTTCGGTTCATCGGAATCCGAACCCCCCCGAACTTCACCCATTTTACACGGGTCCGAGGCAGACTCGGATCCTCCCGCCTTGCTTGGTTAACCCGAGCGCACCCGAATGTCATCATCCCACAGTCGGATTCTCGTGAGATTCGTATTCTATATAAGGAGCTGCGCATCGCCGCTATTTTCACTCGTGCATTGGAAATGTTAGGGAGAGGACGTGTACAGCATTCTCTCAGTTGTGTTCAGTGTGCTGCAAATATCTGTGCTCAGTGTGCTGCAAATATCTGTGCTCAGTGTGCTGAAAATATCTATGTTCTCTGCCTGAAAAACGCTCCATATCTGTGCTGCATTGTAATATATAGTAGGAGGACAGTGCAGAATTTTGCTGATCACCAGTATATAATATATAGCAGTACGGTACAGTAGTCATCTGCTCTACCTACCTCTGTGTCGTCAAGTATACTATCCATCCATACCTGTGGTGCATTTTAGTTGTTGTGCGCAGTAGTAGGAGGACAGTGCAGAATTTTGCTGACCACCAGTATATAATATATAGCAGTACGGTACAGTAGTCCTCTGCTCTACCTACCTCTGTGTCGTCAAGTATACTATCCATCCATACCTGTGGTGCATTTAAGTTGTTGTGCGCAGTAGTAGGAGGACAGTGCATAATTTTGCTGACCACCAGTATATATTATAAAGCAGTATGGTACAGTAGTCCACTGCTCTACCTACCTCTGTGTCGTCAAGTATACTATCCATCCATACCTGTGGTGCATTTAAGTTTTGCGCAGTAGTAGGAGGACAGTGCATCATTTTGCTGACCACCAGTATATAATATATAGCAGTACGGTACAGTAGTCCACTGCTCTACCTACCTCTGTGTCGTCAAGTATACTATCCATCCATACCTGTGGTGCATTTTAGTTGTTGTGCGCAGTAGTAGGAGTATAGTGCAGAATTTTGCTGACCACCAGTATATAATATATAGCAGTACGGTACAGTAGCCCACTGCTCTACCTACCTCTATGTCGTCAATTATACTATCCATCCATACCTGTGGTGCATTTCAGTTTTGCGCAGTAGTAGGAGGACAGTGCATAATTTTGCTGACCACCAGTATATAATATATAGCAGCACGGTACAGTAGTCCACTGCTCTACCTACCTCTATGTCGTCAATTATACTATCCATCCATACCTGTGGTGCATTTTAGTTGTTGTGCGCAGTAGTAGGAGGACAGTGCAGAATTTTGCTGACCACCAGTATATAATATATAGCAGTACGGTACAGTAGTCCACTGCTCTACCTACCTCTGTGTCGTCAAGTATACTATCCATCCATACCTGTGGTGCATTTAAGTTGTTGTGCGCAGTAGTAGGAGGACAGTGGATAATTTTGCTGACCACCAGTATATAATATATAGCAGCACGGTACAGTAGTCCACTGCTCTACCTACCTCTATGTCGTCAATTATACTATCCATCCATACCTGTGGTGCATTTAAGTTTTGCGCAGTAGTAGGAGGACAGTGCAGAATTTTGCTGACCACCAGTATATAATATATAGCAGTACGGTACAGTAGTCATCTGCTCTACCTACCTCTGTGTCGTCAAGTATACTATCCATCCATACCTGTGGTGCATTTTAGTTGTTGTGCGCAGTAGTAGGAGGACAGTGCATAATTTTGCTGACCACCAGTATATAATATATAGCAGTACGGTACAGTAGTCCACTGCTCTACCTACCTCTGTGTCGTCAAGTATACTATCCATCCATACCTGTGGTGCATTTTAGTTGTTGTGCGCAGTAGTAGGAGGACAGTGCAGAATTTTGCTGACCACCAGTATATAATATATAGCAGTACGGTACAGTAGCCCACTGCTCTACCTACCTCTATGTCGTCAATTATACTATCCATCCATACCTGTGGTGCATTTAAGTTTTGCGCAGTAGTAGGAGGACAGTGCAGAATTTTGCTGACCACCAGTATAGAATATATAGCAGTACGGTACAGTAGTCATCTGCTCTACCTACCTCTGTGTCGTCAAGTATACTATCCATCCATACCTGTGGTGCATTTTAGTTGTTGTGCGCAGTAGTAGGACAGTGCAGAATTTTGCTGACCACCAGTATATAATATATAGCAGTACGGTACAGTAGTCCTCTGCTCTACCTACCTCTGTGTCGTCAAGTATACTATCCATCCATACCTGTGGTGCATTTTAGTTGTTGTGCGCAGTAGTAGGAGGACAGTGCAGAATTTTGCTGACCACCAGTATATAATATATAGCAGTACGGTACAGTAGTCCTCTGCTCTACCTACCTCTGTGTCGTCAAGTATACTATCCATCCATACCTGTGGTGCATTTTAGTTGTTGTGCGCAGTAGTAGGAGGACAGTGCAGAATTTTGCTGACCACCAGTATATAATATATAGCAGTACGGTACAGTAGTCCACTGCTCTACCTACCTCTGTGTCGTCAAGTATACTATCCATCCATACCTGTGGTGCATTTAAGTTGTTGTGCGCAGAAGTCGGAGGACAGTGGATAATTTTGCTGACCACCAGTATATAATATATAGCAGCACGGTACAGTAGTCCACTGCTCTACCTACCTCTATGTCGTCAATTATACTATCCATTTATACCTGTGGTGCATTTAAGTTGTGCGCAGTATATAAATAGTAGTAGGACAGTGCATAATTTTGCTGACCACCAGTATATAATATATAGCAGCACGGTACAGTAGTCATCTGCTCTACCTACCTCTGTGTCGTCAAGTATACTATCCATCCATACCTGTGGTGCATTTTAGTTGTTGTGCGCAGTAGTAGGAGGACAGTGCAGAATTTTGCTGACCACCAGTATATAATATATAGCAGTACGGTACAGTAGCCCACTGCTCTACCTACCTCTATGTCGTCAATTATACTATCCATCCATACCTGTGGTGCATTTAAGTTTTGCGCAGTAGTAGGAGGACAGTGCATAATTTTGCTGACCACCAGTATATAATATATAGCAGCACGGTACAGTAGTCCACTGCTCTACCTACCTCTATGTCGTCAATTATACTATCCATCCATACCTGTGGTGCATTTAAGTTTTGCGCAGTAGTAGGAGGACAGTGCAGAATTTTGCTGACCACCAGTATATAATATATAGCAGTACGGTACAGTAGTCCTCTGCTCTACCTACCTCTGTGTCGTCAAGTATACTATCCATCCATACCTGTGGTGCATTTAAGTTGTTGTGCGCAGTAGTAGGAGGACAGTGCATAATTTTGCTGAACACCAGTATATATTATATAGCAGTATGGTACAGTAGTCCACTACTCTACCTACCTCTGTGTCGTCAAGTATACTATCCATCCATACCTGTGGTGCATTTAAGTTGTTGTGCGCAGTAGTAGGAGGACAGTGCATAATTTTGCTGACCACCAGTATATATTATATAGCAGTACGGTACAGTAGTCCACTGCTCTACCTACCTCTGTGTCGTCAAGTATACTATCCATCCATACCTGTGGTGCATTTTAGTTGTTGTGCGCAGTAGTAGGACAGTGCAGAATTTTGCTGACCACCAGTATATAATATATAGCAGTACGGTACAGTAGTCCTCTGCTCTACCTACCTCTGTGTCGTCAAGTATACTATCCATCCATACCTTTGGTGCATTTAAGTTGTTGTGCGCAGTAGTAGGAGGACAGTGCATAATTTTGCTGACCACCAGTATATAATATATATCAGTACGGTACAGTAGTCCACTGCTCTACCTACCTCTGTGTCGTCAAGTATACTATCCATCCATACCTGTGGTGCATTTAAGTTGTTGTGCGCAGTAGTAGGAGGACAGTGCATAATTTTGCTGACCACCAGTATATATTATATAGCAGTATGGTACAGTAGTCCACTGCTCTACCTACCTCTGTGTCGTCAAGTATACTATCCATCCATACCTGTGGTGCATTTAAGTTGTTGTGCGCAGTAGTAGGAGGACAGTGCATAATTTTGCTGTCCACCAGTATATAATATATAGCAGCACGGTACAGTAGTCCACTGCTCTACCTACCTCTATGTCGTCAATTATACTATCCATCCATACCTGTGGTGCATTTAAGTTTTGCGCAGTAGTAGGAGGACAGTGCATAATTTTGCTGACCACCAGTATATATTATATAGCAGTACGGTACAGTAGTCCACTGCTCTACCTACCTCTGTGTCGTCAAGTTTACTATCCATCCATACCTGTGGTGCATTTAAGATTTGCGCAGTAGTAGGAGGACAGTGCATAATTTTGCTGACCACCAGTATATAATATATAGCAGTATGGTACAGTAGTCCACTGCTGTACCTACCTCTGTGTCGTCAAGTATACTATCCATCCATACCTGTGGTGCATTTTAGTTGTTGTGCGCAGTAGTAGCAGTACAGTGCATAATTTTGCTGACCACCAGTATATAATATATAGCAGTACGGTACAGTAGGCCATTGCTATTGATATATTACTGGCATATAATTCCACACATTAAAAAATGGAGAACAAAAATGTGGAGGGTAAAATAGGGATAGATCAAGATCCACTTCCACCTCGTGCTATAGTTGCTGCCGCTAGTCATGGCCGAGATGTTGAAATGCCATCAACGTCGTCTGCCAAGGCCGATGCCCAATGTCATAGTAGAGAGCATGTAAAATCCAAAAAACAAAAGTTCAGTAAAATGACCCAAAAATCAAAATTAAAAGCGTCTGATGAGAAGCGTAAACTTGCCAATATGCCATTTACAACACGGAGTGGCAAGAAACGGCTGAGGCCCTGTCCTATGTTCATGGCTAGTGGTTCAGATTCACATGAGGATGGAAGCAATCATCCTTTCGCTAGAAAACTACAGTACCACTCCTAGATGGGCCAGATGTTTGTGTCGGCCACTTGGGTCGCTTAGCTTAGCCATCCAGCGACCTTGGTGCAAATTTTAGGACTAAAAATAATATTGTGAGGTGTGAGGTGTTCAGAATAGACTGAAAATGAGTGGAAATTATGGTTATTGAGGTTAATAATACTATGGGATCAAAATGACCCCCAAATTCTATGATTTAAGCTGTTTTTGAGGGTTTTTTGTAAAAAAACACCCGAATCCAAAACATACCCGAATCCAACAAAAAATTTTCAGGGAGGTTTTGCCAAAACGCGTCCGAATCCAAAACACGGCCGCGGAACCGAATCCAAAACCAAAACACAAAACCCGAAAAATGTCTGGTGCACATCACTAGTCTGAACTATCATAACCTCCACCTGCAGCCATTATTAATGAGCATCTCTCTAGGGCAATAACTAATAAGCAGGAGGCTGATCGCACTTACGGAAATATTTTGTGGAACACAAAAGTCAATTAGAGAATACCATGTGTTTAAAAAATGTAGCTATACCTATGATGATCCCCCAATTGGAATTAGGACCCATAATCACAATTATTTGTGCTCTTAGGTGAAAATTTACTAAAGTCCCGATTCCATTCGAGTTTGTTTTTTTCTTTTAAGTGTGATCTCGGGAATTTACTAAACAGAAATCTCGGCAGTGTTGGGGCTATTCGTATTGAGATACACAGCCGACCACACAAATATGAATCGATAGACCATCGGTCAAACACGGCTGTTATTTTATACAAAACGGGAATTTACTAAGAATTTGTATTCTCAATCACTGCCGACAATAGCCAAACACTGCCGGGAAAGCATAGAATTCATACAAAAATGGTGCTTTCAAAAAGACCTGCTTTTTGCTGGCGTATTGTGTTAGTCATGCACAGATCAGTGGGATCCGTGCATGCTTCTCTGTGGAAAAGTGTTTGAAAGTGTTAAAATAAAAAAAAAATTGTGTGGGGTCCCCCCTCCTAAGCATAACCAGCCACGGACTCTTTGAGTCGGTCCGGGTTGTTTAACTACCAGGAAAAAATTGTGTTGGGTCCATCAGTATTTACACAACCAGCACCAGGCTCTTGGTCCAGTCCTGGTTCCAAAAATATGGGGGACAAAAGATGTAGGGGTCCCTCGTATTTTTAAAACCAGCACCGGGCTCCACTAACAGGAAGATAATGCCACTGCCGGGGGACACTTTTATATAGGTCCCTGCGGCCGTGCTGTTACATACCCAAACTTGTCACCCCTGGCCAGGGTTCCCCGGGGGAGTGGGGACTCTTTAATTCAAGGGGTACCCCCCTCCAGACACCCAAGGGCTAGAGGTGAACCCCGAGGCTGTCCCCCCCATCCCTGGGCAGTGGATTGGGGGCTAATTGCCTTCTCAAGTGCAAAAAACATATAATGTCTTTTGTTGTGGAACTACAAGTCCAAGCAAGCCTCCCCGGCTTGCTGGTACTTGGAGAACCACAAGATTCCTCATGCGGGGAAATAATGGGCCCGCTGGTACCTGTAGTTCTGCTACAAGAGAAATACCCCCCAAAAAAACACTACACACACACCGTTAAATTACAACTTTAACAAACATACATGCACACTTACAGACTTATACATACTTACCTACATCCCACTGATCCGGCCGGGCTTCATTGTATAAGTCCAGCAGTGTTTTATTATTCTCTCCCGTAAAACATTGTCGGCAATACGAATGGCATCGACATCAGTGAGTGCAAATTTAAAAAAACACGGTAGTTTAGTAAATTACCGTTTTTTGTTTTCTTTTAAAGTTGCAAACTCACACTGCCGATGTCAGCTGAGATTGATCTCACCTGAAATCAGCAGAAATGTGAATCTTAGTAAATATACCCCTTAGCCTCTAAGTAAAAAGGAGCTTTCCTTTGAAGTATACTTTAGAGAGCGGCAATCTGGTGGCAATACTACATATATGGGGACATACCTAGGATCAATTCGGGTATAGATCTAGGACATTTAGGGTGTCTAGTGTTAAACTGTGAGGCACGGGTGAATCTGATGACCTCATTATTTATAATATCACATAACATATAAAAGATGTAAACATAACAAACCAAATAAATAATGACACGTGGACACATTTTAAATCTTTAATTCACTAACTTTCTTTTCATTCACATGAATGTAATGTTTGTCAATTTTAACTTCTATGTTTCACTGTAGTCTAGGATCAATAAGTGAACTACAATCTCATGAATTTAATTAAAAAGAACAATAAAAGTTATATTTTAAATATTAACAATTCCTTTGTCTGCTGTCAGCCCTGACCTAGACAGTCTGAACACTTCTGCCTGCCATCAGCCCTGACACTGCACATCTAGGGATACCTGCTTGTCTGCTGCCAGCCCTGACCCAGACAGTCTGAATACTTCTGCCTGCCATCAGCCTTGACACGGTCTGTCTAGGGATACCTGCTTGTCTGCTGCCAGCCCTGACCCAGACAGTCTGAACACTACTGCCTGCCATCAGCGCTGACACTGCACATCTAGGGATACCTGCTTGTCTGCTGCCAGCCCTGACCCAGACAGTCTGAATACTTCTGCCTGCCATCAGCCTTGACACGGTCTGTCTAGGGATACCTGCTTGTCTGCTGCCAGCCCTGACCCAGACAGTCTGAACACTACTTCCTGCCATCAGTCCTGACACTGCCTGTCTAGGGATACCTGCTTGTCTGCTGCCAGCCCTGACCTAGACTGTCTGAACACTTCTGCCTGCCATCAGCATTGACATTGCCTATCTAGGTATACCTGCTTGTCTGCTGCCAGCCCTGAACTAGACAGTCTGAACACTTCTGCCTGCCATCAGCCCAGATACTGCCTGTCTAGGGATACCCGCTTGTCTGCTGCCAGCCCTGACCCAGACCGTCTGAACACTTCTGCCTGCCATCAGCCCTGACACTGCCTGTCTAGGGATACCGGCTTGTCTGCTGCCAGCCCTGACCTAGACAGTATCAACACTTCTGTCGGCCATCAGCCCTGATACTGCCTGTCTAGGGTTACCGGCTTGTCTGCTGCCAGCCCTGACCTAGACAGTCTGAACACTTATGCCTGAAATCAGCCCTGATACTGCCTGTCTAGGGATACCTGCTTGTCTGCTGCCAACCCTGACCCAGACAGTCTGAACACTTCTGCCTGCCATCAGTCCTGATACTGCCTGCCTAGGGATACCGGCTTGTCTGCTGCCAACCCTGACCCAGACAGTCTGAATACTTCTGCCTGCCATCAGCCTTGACACGGTCTGTCTAGGGATACCTGCTTGTCTGCTGCCAGCCCTGACCCAGACAGTCTGAACACTTCTGCCTGCCATCAGCCCTGACACTGCACATCTAGGGATACCTGCTTGTCTGCTGCCAGCCCTGACCCAGACAGTCTGAATAATTCTGCCTGCCATCAGCCTTGACACGGTCTGTCTAGGGATACCTGCTTGTCTGCTGCCAGCCCTGACCCAGACAGTCTGAACACTACTTCCTGCCTTCAGTCCTGACACTGCCTGTCTAGGGATACCTGCTTGTCTGCTGCCAGCCCTGACCTAGACAGTCTGAACACTTCTGCCTGCCATCAGCATTGACATTGCCTATCTAGGTATACCTGCTTGTCTGCTGCCAGCCCTGAACTAGACAGTCTGAACACTTCTGCCTGCCATCAGCCCAGATACTGCCTGTCTAGGGATACCCGCTTGTCTGCTGCCAGCCCTGACCCAGACCGTCTGAACACTTCTGCCTGCCATCAGCCCTGACACTGCCTGTCTAGGGATACCGGCTTGTCTGCTGCCAGCCCTGACCTAGACAGTATCAATACTTCTGTCGGCCATCAGCCCTGATACTGCCTGTCTAGGGATACCGGCTTGTCTGCTGCCAGCCCTGACCTAGACAGTCTGAACACTTATGCCTGACATCAGCTCTGATACTGCCTGTCTAGGGATACCTGCTTGTCTGCTGCCAACCCTGACCCAGACAGTCTGAACACTTCTGCCTGCCATCAGTCCTGATACTGCCTGCCTAGGGATACCGGCTTGTCTGCTGCCAACCCTTACCCAGACAGTCTGAACACTTCTGCCTGCCATCAGTTCTGATACTGCCTGCCTAGGGATACCGGCTTGTCTGCTGCCAGCCCTGACCCAGACAGTCTGAACACTTCTGCCTGCCATCATCCCTGACACTGCCCATCTAGGGATACCTGCTTGTTTGCTACCAGCCCTGACTTAGACAGTCTGAATACTTCTGCCTGCCATCAGCACTGACACTGCCTGTCTAGATATACCTGCTTGTCTGCTGCCAGCCCTGACTTAGACAGTCTGAACACTTCTGCCTGCCATCAGCGCTGACACTGCCTGTCTAGGGATACCTGCTTGTCTGCTGCCAGCCCTGACCTAGACAGTCTGAACACTTCTGCCTGCCATCAGCATTGACATTGCCTATCTAGGTATACCTGCTTGTCTGCTGCCAGCCCTGAACTAGACAGTCTGAACACTTCTGCCTGCCATCAGCCCAGATACTGCCTGTCTAGGGATACCCGCTTGTCTGCTGCCAGCCCTGACCCAGACCGTCTGAACACTTCTGCCTGCCATCATCCCTGACACTGCCTGTCTAGGGATACCGGCTTGTCTGCTGCCAGCCCTGACCTAGACAGTATCAACACTTCTGTCGGCCATCAGCCCTGATACTGCCTGTCTAGGGATACTGGCTTGTCTGCTGCCAGCCCTGACCTAGACAGTCTGAACACTTATGCCTGACATCAGCCCTGATACTGCCTGTCTAGGGATACCTGCTTGTCTGCTGCCAACCCTGACCCAGACAGTCTGAACACTTCTGCCTGCCATCAGTCCTGATACTGCCTGCCTTGGGATACCGGCTTGTCTGCTGCCAACCCTGACCCAGACAGTCTGAACACTTCTGCCTGCCATCAGTTCTGATACTGCCTGCCTAGGGATACTGGCTTGTCTGCTGCCAGCCCTGACCCAGAAAGTCTGAACACTTCTGCCTGCTATCAGCCCTGACACTGCCCATCTAGGGATACCTGCTTGTCTGCTACCAGCCCTGACTTAGACAGTCTGAATACTTCTGCCTGCCATCAGCGCTGACACTGCCTGTCTAGGCATACCTGCTTGTCTGCTGCCAGCCCTGACTTAGACAGTCTGAACACTTCTGCCTGCCATCAGCGCTGACACTGCCTGTCTAGGGATACCTGCTTGTCTGCTGCCATCCCTGACCCAGACAGTCTGAACACTTCTGCCTGCCATCAGCCCTGACACTGCCCATCTAGGGATACCTGCTTGTCTGCTGCCATCCCTGACCCAGACAGTGTGAACACTTCTGCCTGCCATCAGCCCTGACACTGCCTGTCTAGGGATACCTGCTTGTCTGCTGCCAGCCCTGAATTAGACAGTCTGAATACTTCTGCCTGCTATCAGCCTTGACACTGCCTGTCTAGTGATACCAACTTGTCTGCTGCCAGCCCTGACCCAGACAGTCTGAGCACTTCTGGCTGCCCACTACCAGATCTTCCTCTCACTGTCATTATTCGCTACCATCTCAGTTCTGTGTCCAGTCTCTTGTATAGCAGGTATATGCCCCGATGCAGAGGTGGTAGCTGCTGTAACTGCACATGTGTCTGTTACCGGAGTGTTGGGAGCAATAATATGAAAATGCTAGTTTCAGTCTTCACCTGGTGTACAAAGGTTCCCTGACTGTGCCAGCACTGAGATGCCCACTGTCAGCGTGTCTGCATGCTGTAATACCACCGGTGATTCCTGGCATGCCACCATTGGTGTAACAGGGGTGATTTATCAGAGTCCATAAAGGGAAGATTATCTGCTTTTGGGCCAAGGGTGGCGGTATTTCTGACACAGCGCAATGTGTGACCTGGACAAATGACACCACTGCGAATAACCGATGTGGAAACTGCGGAGCACCACGCGCCATTGATGTGAGAGGTGAACGTCGGCTACAAAGGTGAAGTGAGGGCGACCGACGTGCTACAGTGGAGCAGCTCACTGTCAACATGAACCTGGGGGCGGCCAGACGTGTGTCTAACATGACAGCTCAGCCCGTCTAGCTGAGTCACTGGGACAGGAATACAGCAACACACAGAGATACCGCATGTTACATGTTCCCGTATTCCTATTCACTTTACTGTGGAAATATTCATATGTGTCATAAAGTATTTACCCTTCATCTGCTGCCTGTGGGATAAAAGTCACACATTCTTTCTTCTTAATATTACTTGTCACCCAGGAGTTCAGAACATCAACCTGTAAATGAATGAGAAATAATGAAAAGAGAGACAGCACAAGAGAGGTCAGGGAGGAAGAGACAGCAAAGGAGTGATCCATGAGAAAGAGACAGCACAAAACTAGTCCATGAGAAAGAGACAGCACAAAACTAGTACATGAGAAAGAGACAGCACAAAACTAGTCCATGAGAAAGAGACAGCACAAAACTAGAAAGAGACATCACAAGACTAGTCCATGAGAAAGAGACATCACAAAACTAGTCCATGAGAAAGAGACATCACAAAACTAGTCCATGAGAAAGAGACATCACAAGACTAGTCCATGAGAAAGAGACATCACAAAACTAGTCCATGAGAAAGAGACATCACAAGACTAGTCCATGAGAAAGAGACAGCACAAAACTAGTCCATGAGAAAGAGACATCACAAGACTAGTCCATGAGAAAGAGACAGCACAAAACTAGAAAGAGACATCACAAGACTAGTCCATGAGAAAGAGAAAGCACAAGACTAGTCCATGAGAAAGACACAGCATAAAACTAGTCCATGAGAAAGAGACAGCACAAGACTAGTCCATGAGAAAGACACAGCACAAAACTAGTCCATGAGAAATAGACAGCACAAGACTAGTCCATGAGAAAGAGACAGAACAAAACTAGTCCATGAGAAAGAGAAAGCACAAGAGTAGTTCATGAGAAAAAGACATCACAAAACTAGTCCATGAGAAAGAGAAAGCACAAGACTAGTCCATGAGAAAGAGACAGCACAAAACTAGTCCATGAGAAAGAGAAAGCACAAGACTAGTCCATGAGAAAGAGACAGCACAAGACTAGTCCATGAGAAAGAGAAAGCACAAGACTAGTCCATGAGAAAGAGACAGCACAAGACTAGTCCATGAGAAAGAGAAAGCACAATAAAGGGCCATGAGAAAGAGACATCACAAAACTAGTCCATTAGAAAGAGACAGCACAAGAGTGGTCCATGAGGAAGAGACAGCCAAAGACTAGTCCATGAGAAAGAGACAGCACAAGACTAGTCCATGAGAAAGAGACAGCACAAAACTAGTCCATGAGAAAGAGACATCACAAAACTAGTCCATGAGAAAGAGAAAGCACAAGACTAGTCCATGAGAAAGAGACAGCACAAAACTAGTCCATGAGAAATAGACAGCACAAGACTAGTCCATGAGAAATAGACAGCACAAGACTAGTCCATGAGAAATAGACAGCACAAGACTAGTCCATGAGAAAGAGACAGCACAAAACTAGTCCATGAGAAAGAGAAAGCACAAGAGTGGTTCATGAGAAAGAGACATCACAAAACTAGTCCATGAGAAAGAGACATCACAAGACTAGTCCATGAGAAAGAGACAGAACAAAACTAGTCCATGAGAAATAGACAGCACAAAACTAGTCCATGAGAAATAGACAGCACAAGACTAGTCCATGAGAAAGAGACAGCACAAAACTAGTCCATGAGAAAGAGAAAGCACAAGAGTGGTTCATGAGAAAGATACATCACAAAACTAGTCCATGAGAAAGAGACATCACAAGACTAGTCCATGAGAAAGAGACAGAACAAAACTAGTCCATGAGAAATAGACAGCACAAAACTAGTCCATGAGAAATAGACAGCACAAGACTAGTCAATGAGAAAGAGACAGCACAAAACTAGTCCATGAGAAAGAGAAAGCACAAGAGTGGTTCATGAGAAAGAGACATCACAAAACTAGTCCATGAGAAAGAGAAAGCACAAGACTAGTCCATGAGAAAGAGACAGAACAAAACTAGTCCATGAGAAATAGACAGCACAAAACTAGTCCATGAGAAATAGACAGCACAATACTAGTCCATGAGAAAGAGACAGAACAAAACTAGTCCATGAGAAAGATACAGCACAAAACTAGTCCATGAGAAATAGACAGCACAAGACTAGTCCATGAGAAAGAGACAGAACAAAACTAGTCCATGAGAAAGAGAAAGCACAAGAGTGGTTCATGAGAAAGAGACATCACAAAACTAGTCCATGAGAAAGAGAAAGCACAAGACTAGTCCATGAGAAAGAGACAGCACAAAACTAGTCCAAGAGAAAGAGACATCACAAGACTAGTCCATGAGAAAGAGACAGCACAGAACTAGTCCATGAGAAAGAGACAGCACAAGACTAGTCCATGAGAAAGAGATAGCACAAGACTAGTCCATGAGAAAGAGACATCACAAAACTAGTCCATGAGAAAGAGAAAGCACAAGAGTGGTCCATGAGGAAGAGACAGCACAAGATTAGTCCATGAGAAAGAGAAAGCACAAGAAAGGGCCATGAGAAAGAGACATCACAAAACTAGTCCATTAGAAAGAGACAGCACAAGAGTGGTCCATGAGGAAGAGACAGCCCAAGACTAGTCCATGAGAAAGAGAAAGAACAAGAGTGGTCCGCGAGGAAGAGACAGCACAATATTTGTCAGTGAGAAGAGACAGTACAAGAGTGGTCAGTGAGAGGGAGACATCACAAGGACAGTCAGTGAGCAAGAGACATCAAAAGAGTAGTCACTAAGAAAGAGACATTACAAGAATGGTCAGTGAGGAGGAGACATCACAGGAGTGATCAGTGAGGAAGAGACAGCACAAGAGTGGTTAATGTGAAAGAGACATCACAAGAGTTATCAATGAGGAGGAGACAGCACTGGAGTAGTCAGTGAGAAGAAGATTGCACTGGAGTGGTCAGTGAGAAAGAGACATCAAAGGAGTGGTCAGTGTGAAAGAAACAGCACAGGCATGGTCCGTGAGAAAGGGACAACACCAAAGCGGTCAGTGAGGAAGAGACATTACAAGAGCGGTCAGTAAGGAAAAGACTGCACTAGAGTGGTCAGTGAGGAGAGTATATCATTATCCTCTATAATTACTAGTTTTTATTTTATTATATATAGTGTGTGTGTGTGTGTGTGTGTGTGTGTGTGTGTGTGTGTGTGTGTGTGTGTGTGTGTGTGTGTGTGTGTGATTTCCAATTATTGTGGGAGCCCCTGTTTGTGGTTCCAGGGCACCATTTGTAGTTTTGCACCATATGGTCCATTGTAAATCCGGCAGTGGAGGATTTCTGTGGTGGCCTCTTCCCTTGATGCCCTCAGCATGTGCTTATTTTGATTAATGGTTACTCCCTGCCCCTGGTCTACTCTGCTCTTCCTGTATACTGACAGGCAGAGCAGAGCCCGGAGCCGGCCCCTGTGGTCATCCTCTGTATCTGATAGACCACCAGCTGATTACAGGCAATATAAATATTATAGAAAATAAATAAAATAAAACTTACCTCCATTCAGGGGTGGGTGATCGGTGAGCGGCTTCTCTGTGACCCGGTCAGCTGATCTGTGTAATCAGCTGAGATGCCGGCCGGGACTTTCACCGCACCGCACAGATCAGCTGACCGGGTCACAGAGCAGTAGCCCCCCAATCACCCACCCCTGGGTGCAGGTAAGTTTTATTTCATTATTGTCTGTTACAGATGAGAGAGGGGCAGGAGAGGGGGCTGGGAGCTGGGCATAGGAGGAGATCCAGGGACCCAGGGCAGACAGAAGCACAATGGAGGGGTAACAGGGGCAGACAGAAGCACAATGGAGGGGTAACAGGGGCAGACAGAAGCACAATGGAGGGGTAACGGGCAGACAGAAGCACAATGGAGGGGTAACAGGGGCAGACAGAAGCACAATGGAGGGGTAGCCGGGGCATACAGAAGCACAATGGAGGGGTAACAGGGGCATGTGCAGCATCTTCTCAAGAAATTCTGTGTAAAAAATACCCGAGAAGTGTGTGGAGGGGATCTGCAGGGACAGATCTTTGTATTATACATTCATGTGATATATGCATACCTCCCAACTGTCCCGATTTTCGCAGAACAGTCCCATTTTATTGGGACTGTCATGATTTCCCACCTGTAGGCCGCAGTGTCACGTGGTAGGGGGGGCAGTTGGGAGGATCCTGTCAGTCGCTGCTCTGCCTAACATGCGCACAGCATCTATTCATGGGAGTCAGAGGTCAGGGGGAGCGAGAGCATGCCCCTCAATGATGAAATCGGGAGGCTTGCGATCGCGGCATCCCCACGAAGCCACACCCCCTTTCTCTGAGGCCACATACCCATTTCGGGTGCGGGTGCGGGTGCGGCTACACCACACAGAGGTCCTGACTGCAGATGCAGCAATGTTGGGAGTTATGCATATGTAATCATATTTTTGGCATCACAACCGCATCTAAGAGTGGATTGCTCAATGTATTATTTTCATCTTGTTACACCCCACATAATATAGAATAAGGAACACACAGAGCTTGTTCCTCCTCAGAAATATTGTTGTGAGAGGGAAGTGGTATGTTACACAAGTTGTGAGTTCTGGAAGTTGTGTCCTCCAGCAGTTGTGTATCCTGGAAGTTGTGTATTATGTTTGGGATACACTGCTTTGGCATCTGGTGCTTTTTCTAGGAAATACTGTATGGGAAACTTTAAACTTCTATTGTTTAGTTTGATGATTGTTCACAGCTATATCTTACATTTGCTTGAGTTCGGAATTTTGGTGACTTCTTCCTTTTCTTCCCATCAGCAATGCCAGGACAGCATGGGGGCTGCGAGATGTTCCTCATGGGAATCTCAACTCTGTCATCTTGGTCCTGACATCTATCATTACTCATCCTATTCCTCATGATATACGAGACTATGGACACCTGGTCCTATGGAACTTCTCATCCTGGGAGAGACAACACAAGATAGAGATTAGAAGACTGACCATATATCATGAGCACAAACCTCTCCCTCCCATTGAGTAACAAGAGTTCCTCAGGGAACCCCACAAACACTCTTATAGGGGGAACCATAACATCAGCCTCACATATACAAAAAAATAGAAAAGGAGAGCAATCCTTAGCGCAATAGAAATTAGAGCTGCGCCTATTGGTAATAATGGCCCTCATTCCGAGTTGATCGCTCGCTAGCTGCTTTTAGCAGCAGTGCAAACGCTAAGCCGCCGCCCTCTGGGAGTGTATATAAGCTTAGCAGAAGTGCGCCCGAAAGGTTAGCAGAACAGTGGCCCTCATTCCGTTTTGATCGCTCACTGCCGATTTTCACAGCGAAGCGATCAGGTAAAAAAACGGCAAAACTGCGCATGCGTACGGACCGCAGGACGCACACGCGACGTACTTTCACACAAAACTATGCAGTTTTACACAAGGTCTAGCGACTCTTTTTCGTCGCTCTGTTGATCGGAGAGTGATTGACAGGAAGTGGGTGTTTCTGGGTGGTAACTGACCGTTTTCCGGGAGTGTGCTAAAAAATGCAGGCGTGTCAGGTGAAAACACAGGCGTGCCTGGGAAAATGGGGGAGTGGCTGGCCGAACGCACGGCGTGTTTGTGATGTCAAAGCAGGAACTAAACAGACTGGAATGATCGCAAGGAAGGAATAGGTCTGAAGCCACTCTGAAATGCTTGAAAAAAATACATCACTGTTCTGCTAAGCTTATTTACACTCCCAGAGGGCGGCGGCTTAGCGTTTGCACTGGTGCTAAAAGCAGCTAGCGAGCGATCAACTCGGAATGAGGACCAGTGATGTATTTTTTTCAAGCAGTTTCAGAGTGACTTCAGACCTACTCCTTCCTTGCGATCACTCCAGTCTGTTTAGTTCCTGCTTTGATGTCACAAACACGCCCTGCGTTCGGCCAGCCACTCCCCCGTTTCCCCAGGCACGCCTGCGTTTTCACCTGACACGCCGGCGTTTTTTAGCACACTCATGGAAAATGGTCAGTTACCACCCAGAAACACCCACTTCCTGTCAATCACTCACCGATCAACAGAGCGACGAAAAAGAGTCGCTAGACCTTGTGTAAAACTGCATAGTTTTGTATGAAACTACGTTGCGCGTGCGCCCTGCGGCCCTTATGCATGCGCAGTTTTCCATTTTTTTACCTGATCGCTGCGCTGAGAAAATCGTCAGCGAGCGATCAACTCGGAATGAGGGCCCATGAGTCACCTGTCTTATGAGCTGAAAATATGTGTAAAAAAGGGAACTAACAACATGTGCAGTAAAACTAGAGACAAACACAGGTACTGTATACTTCACATCCCGTTGTCCTTCTCAATTTCAACACTGCACAGGTTAAGCCAATAATTACTCAAGATTCATGTAAAATAAAGACAACATGGAATACAATATAGGGGGTGATTCCGAGTTGATCGCTCGCTAGCTGCTTTTAGCAGCATTGCACACGCTAAGCCGCCGCCCTCTGGGAGGGTATCTTAGCACAGCAGAATTGCAAACGAAAGATTAGCTAATTTTCTCGTAACGATTACCCCGCAGTTTCTGAGTAGCTCCAGACTTACTCAGCCATTGCGACCAGCTCAGTCCTTTTCGTTCCTGGTTTGACGTCACAAACACACCCAGCATTCTCCCAGCCACTCCCCCGTTTCTCCAGCCACTCCCACGTTTTTCCCTGAAACGCCTGCGTTTTTCCGCACACTCCCAGAAAACGGACAGTTTCCGCCCAGAAACACCCTCTTCCTGTCAATCACACTATGATCAGCAGAACGATGAAAAACTTTGTTACGCCGTGAGTAAAATACCAAACTTTTGTGCTAATTTACTTGGCGCAGGCGCACTGCGTACATTGCGCATGCGCAGTTTGCGACTAATCGCTCAGTAGCGGAAAAAAATAACGAGCGAACAACTCGGAATGACCCCCATAGTGTAGTCATTTTGCTATCAGTGCATTATAGACGCCAGCAGGTGAATAAAAGCAGGATGTGTGGACACTACTTTAGTATATCTCTTCCACTGATAATGCTCCCATTCACATGCTGGGAAAAGTACACCACGTGTAACAGAATCATTTTCTGATGTTTACATAGCTCTTACATGTAAGACTGCCCTGTAAACTTTTCTTTTCCACCTTCATACCCTCATAGGTCTGTTGGTAGGCACAACCAGGCACACCTCAGATGTCAAGCAATAATGACATTTATTTCCACATAAAATCCAAAAATAAAAATAACAACCGGAACATTTCACATTCACATCAGCTCACATAGGTCAGTATTACAGCATAGTCACCAAGTAATTGAGAGTGGAACATGGGATCACATCACACTCCCAATGGTTGCAGACCTGATGTTGCTGGCAGGACAGATGTGTTTGATCCTCTCGTCACCTCTTACAACGCGTTTCGACACTCCTGGCATCTTTATCAAGGATGGGTGACCTGTTCCTAGTGATCTAATTTATACCCCTTTACCGGAAGAACCAAAACTGGAAGTCCCCGCAGATGGTAATTCACATACAATGTCCTCTCATACATTTAGTGCCAATCAAGATGTATCTAGCCGGCCACTTTAATATGTATATATATACTGTATGTGTGTGTACTTACAGTCACCACTGCAGTGCTCAGATGTATATACTGACCTAAGCTGTGGCCGCTAAATAAGGGTGGATATGACATGATTCTCCGGCCTCCTGCTGGCGTCTATAATGGACTGATAGCAAAATAACTACCCTTTATATGCTTCAGAGGATGGAGGAGCAGCAAAAGGCCATTCAAACCTACAAATCCACCTATGACATAGGGAAAAGAGCGGGAATGAACCTGAGTCAAGAGCAGTGGAGAATAATTTCTGTGTTGTGCAAAGTTCTCAAACCCTTCGAAGTTGCCACATATGAAGTTAGTTCAGACACTGCCAGATTGAGTCAGGTCATTCCCCTCATCCGGGTTTTGCAAAAGCAACTGGAGAAAGTGAAGGAGGAGCTGAAATGGAGCAATTCCGTTCAGACTTGTCAATCAAGTCCTTCATTCGCTTTGTCAGGATTCAAGGGTCGTCAATCTCTTGAAATCAGATCACTATATTTTGGTGACCATACTTGATCCCAAGTCATACATTGGGCGGTATTCAATTCTTTTCACCCCTGTCCACACCCATTCTGTTTCTGCCCTCTGGGCATGGTATAATTTTTTAAGCTCGCTACCCCCAGAGTAGCGTGACACCCAACACTTTACATGGCTAAACCTGATTACTATGGGAGCGATATGCACAATAATGGGGATCATTTTAGAAAGATTGGGCGTGATATATCATTTGAATACCGGCCATTGGTGGTCATTCCGAGTTGATCGTTAGCTGCCGTTGTTCGCAGTGCAGCGATCAGGCTAAAAATTGGCACTTCTGCGCATGCGTATGCGGCTCAATGCGCACGCGCAATGTACTTTCACAAAAACCGATGCAGTTTCACACAAGGTCTAGCTACGCTTTTCAGTCGCACTGCTGGCAGCAGAGTGATTGACAGGAAGTGGGTGTTTCTGGAAGGTAACTGACCGTTTTTGGGGAGTGTGTGTAAAAACGCTGGCATGTCAGATACAAACGCAGGAGTGGCTGGGGAAATGTAGGCGTGCCTGGGCTAACGCAGGGCGTGTTTGTGATGTCAAAACAGGAACTAAATAGTCGGTAGTGATTGCAAGCTAGGAGTAGGTCTGTAGCTGCTCTGAAACTACACAATCTTTTTTTTGTAGCAGCGCTGCTAACCTTTCATTTGCACTTCTGCTAAGCTAAGATACACTCCCAGAGGGCGGCGGCCTAGCGGGTACACTGCTGCTTAAAGCAGCTAGCGAGCAAACAACTCGGAATGAGGGCCATTTTGTCTTTCTTTCCAACGGGCACAAATCAGCAGAGATGCAAAGAGCTGTTGGAGAGAAAATTGTCAGCTCAAGCAGAACATGATACGGCAACATCTCCTCCTTCATTTTCTCTGGCAACTGCAGCTGCGAGAAAAAAAATCTAAATTTTCCAAAGAGACCCACTGGCGGTGATGCAGATCAGTTAGGAATAAGTTTTGACATCTGGTCCAACTGAAGGAGCTGCCTACAATTACTGACATGTCTACTGTCTGCATATGATGCTATCACCATTGTAAGAATGATTGATGACTATTTCAGTGATAGCATCCAAATAGGCATGTCAGAGAGTCCGTATGTATACTGGCAGGAAAAGAGACAATTTGGAGGCCCTTGCACAAACTGTATCTGTTTTACTTAAGTTGCCTCCCCTCCAGTGTGTACTCAGTAAGAGTTTTTAGCGCAGCCGGGAACAGTGTCAGCGATCGGCGTAGGAGGTTACTACCACAAAATGTGGAGAAGATGATATTCATCAAAATGAATTACAAATTCCACGAGGAAGACCTTTACCAGCAATTGCCTCCAGAAAGTACACAGGGACCTGCGATGGTGGATTCCAGATTGGACAAATTAATACTCTGTGAAGAAGAGGATGTACACACTGATGGGGGTGAGGAATCGGAGGATGATGATGATGACATTGTTCCTATTTAGAGTACAAAAGCCAGCTTGTTTGTGGGGGCCCAAACAAACCAATCAATTCAAACTACAAGTGACGGCCCCTGTAGCTGAAATGATTGGTTTGTTAGACTTTGCATGTCCTGTTTGTGACAGAACACGGCCAGGCCAGCATCACGTTGCATATTTTTTTGGCCAGCCTGGTCCTGCGCTTCAGTAGTGAACGGCAGAATGCCAGAGATAATGGTATGTTATCCTTTATAAAACCCGTCTGATATTCGCATCTGAGCTGTATACCCCATACTACTGTATGCAGCGGACATAACAGGATTGGATGTTGGACAAGACTATGATGTTATACTGAATAATCCAAGAAGGTGATTTTGCTAGGTACCAGATGTGTGCCTGCGGTGGGAAATAGTCCCGTGTATATATGTTATGCCTATCATGGAATATATCCCTGAGCCTGGTATGTGTCTTTCACATTAATGTACTGTTTATTGCATGGGTGTAATATTTGGTTGTCCAGTGTGGGCCCAGCCAGGTAGCTATCATGTAAGTTATAAACAGGAAGTGCAGGGCTAACCCCCCTCTGTTGCAGCCCCCTCACAGGAAACAGCAGTCAGCTGAAGGGATTGTGACATCATAAATGACTAGAAGGGGTTAACAGTGACTCATTTTACTATACCAATGTGAACTACCCCCTTATCAGCATAATTACCTGTCCTTTATTCTAACAGGGCTCTTTCTAGACTTAGTGACTCCAAAGCCACAGGGGGTTTCCAGGCTGCTCTAAGACACATCCTAAAAACTAGTCATGAGCTGGTTCGGTTCCTCGGAAACCGAACCCCCCCGAACTTCACCCATTTTACACGGGTCCGAGGCATACTCGGATTCTCCCGTATGGCTCGGTTAATCCGAGCGCGCCCGAACGTCATCATCCCACTGTCGGATTCTCGCGAGATTCGGATTTTATATAAGGAGCCGCGCGTCGCCGCCATTTTCACTCTGCATTGGAAATGTTAGGGAGAGGACGTGGCTGGCGTCCTCTCCGTTTATTAATGTTGATGCAAATATTTGTGCTTATTGCTTAATTGTGGGGACTGGGGAGCAGCTGTATAATATAGGAGGAGTACAGTGCAGAGTTTTGCTGACAGTGACCACCAGTATACGTTGTCTGCCTGAAAAACACTCCATATCTGTGCTCAGTGTGCTGCATATATCTGTGCTCACACTGTTTTATTGTGGGGACTGGGGACCACCAGTATATTATATAGGAGGAGTACAGTGCAGAGTTTTGCTGACAGTGACCACCAGTATACGTTGTCTGCCTGAAAAACACTCCATATCTGTGCTCAGTGTGCTGCATATATCTGTGCTCACACTGTTTTATTGTGGGGACTGGGGACCACCAGTATATTATATAGGAGGAGTACAGTGCAGAGTTTTGCTGACCAGTGACCACCAGTATTATACGTTGTCTGCCTGAAAAACGCTCCATATCTGTGCTCAGTGTGCTGCATATATCTGTGCTCACACTGTTTTATTGTGGGGACTGGGGACCACCAGTATATTATATAGGAGGAGTACAGTGCAGAGTTTTGCTGACAGTGACCACCAGTATACGTTGTCTGCCTGAAAAACGCTCCATATCTGTGCTCAGTGTGCTGCATATATCTGTGCTCACACTGCTTTATTGTGGGGACTGGGGACCACCAGTATATTATATAGGAGGAGCACAGTGCAGAGTTTTGCTGACAGTGACCACCAGTATACGTTGTCTGCCTGAAAAACACTCCATATTTGTGCTCAGTGTGCTGCATATATCTGTGCTCACACTGCTTAATTGTGGGGACTGGGGAGCAGCTGTATTATATAGCAGGAATACAGTGCACAGTTTTGCTGACCAGTGACCACCAGTATACGTTCTCTGCCTGAAAAAGACTCCATATCTGTGCTCAGTGTGCTGCATATATCTGTGCTCACTGCTCACACTGCTTAATTGTGGGGACTGGGGAGCAGCAGTATATTATATAGGAGGAGTACAGTGCAGAGTTTTGCTGACAGTGACCACCAGTATACGTTGTCTGCCTGAAAAACGCTCCATATCTGTGCTCAGTGTGCTGCATATATCTGTGCTCACACTGCTTTATTGTGGGGACTGGGGACCACCAGTATATTATATAGGAGGAGCACAGTGCAGAGTTTTGCTGACAGTGACCACCAGTATACGTTGTCTGCCTGAAAAACGCTCCATATCTGTGCTCAGTGTGCTGCATATATCTGTGCTCACACTGCTTTATTGTGGGGACTGGGGACCACCAGTATATTATATAGGAGGAGTACAGTGCAGAGCTTTGCTGATCAGTGACCACCAGTATACGTTGTCTGCCTGAAAAACGCTCCATATCTGTGCTCAGTGTGCTGCATTTATCTGTGCTCACACTGCTTTATTGTGGGTACTGGGGAGCAGCTGTATTATATAGCAGGAGTACAGTGCAGAGTTTTGCTGACAGTGACTACCAGTATACGTTGTCTGCCTGAAAAACGCTCCATATCTGTGCTCAGTGTGCTGCATATATTTGTGCTCACCAGTGGCGTAAGTTTGACCCAGTTGTCCGGAGGCAGGGAAAATATTGGTACCCCCCTAAACATATATATATATATATATACACATACACATTTGTTCCTGCATAGCAAGCCTGCAGATTCTAACTATATGAAGCTACTACAAAACCGTTGCATCTAGGCAGATCTATGTAGGGGTCCAGCCACACACTATATAGATCTGCTCAGTCACTCACAATGCTTATTATTTCTCTGACAATTAATTTGCAAGTGTCATATCCAGGATTAGAACCCACAACCTATTACACTGGTAGCATGCACCTTACTGATGGAGATATCTACTCTTGCATAGGAAGTATGAGAATTCTAACTATATGAAGTTACTTGTAATTGTCAGAGAAATAACTTCATATAGTTAGAATTCTCATGCTTCCATTATAGGAGCGAATAGCTTCATCAGTAAGGTGTCTGCTTCCAGTATATCTATAATAAAGAGGGTGTGATTTGTAAGGTGCAGTGGGGAAGTCAGCTACGGAAGAGATACCGGCTGCTGTCAATTAATTGATTAATGTAGCTGAACACATGGAACAGGAGGAGAGGTGCCCCCCTTCAAAGCAGGAGCCCGGCGGCAGCTGACTCCGTTGCCTCCCAGGGTTCTGCCTCTGGTGCTCACACTGCTTAATTGTGGGTACTGGGGAGCAGCTGTATTATATAGGAGTACAGTGCAGAGTTTTTCTGACCAGTGACCACCAGTTTTATCCGTTCTCTGCCTGAAAAAAACGCTCCATATCTGTGCTCAGTGTGCTGCATATATCTGTGCTCACACTGCTTTATTGTGGGGACTGGGGAGCAGCTGTATTATATAGCAGGAGTACAGTGCAGAGTTTTGCTGACCAGTGACCACCAGTATACTTTGTCTGCCTGAAAAACACTCCATATCTGTGCTCAGTGTGCTGCATATATCTGTGCTTACACTGCTTAATTGTGGGGACTGGGGAGCAGCTGTATTATATAGCAGGAGTACAGTGCAGAGTTTTGCTGACCAGTGACCACCAGTATACGTTGTCTGCCTGAAAAACACTCCATATCTGTGCTCAGTGTGCTGCATATATATCTGTGCTCACACTGCTTTATTGTGGGGACTGGGGAGCAGCTGTATTATATAGCAGGAGTACAGTGCAGAGTTTTGCTGACAGTGACCACCAGTATACGTTGTCTGCCTGAAAAACACTCCATATCTGTGCTCAGTGTGCTGCTTTATTTTAATGTGGGGACTGGGGAGTCGGGACCACCAGTATAATATTATATAGGAGGAGTACAGTGCAGAGTTTTGCTGACAGTGACCACCATTATACGTTGTCTGCCTGAAAAACACTCCATATCTGTGCTCAGTGTGCTGCATATATCTGTGCTCACACTGCTTTATTGTGGGGACTGGGGACCACCAGTATATTATATAGGAGGAGTACAGTGCAGAGTTTTGCTGACCAGTGACCACCAGTATTATACGTTCTCTGCCTGAAAAACACTCCATATCTGTGCTGAGTGTGCTGGCTATTTCTGTGCTCACACTGCTTTATTGTGGGGACTGGGGACCACCGGTATATTATATAGGAGGAGTACAGTGCAGAGTTTTGCTGACAGTGACCACCAGTATACGTTGTCTACCTGAAAAACACTCCATATCTGTGCTCAGTGTGCTGCATATATCTGTGCTCACACTGCTTAATTGTGGGGACTGGGGAGCAGCTGTATTATATAGGAGGAGTACAGCGCAGAGTTTTGCTGACAGTGACCAACAGTATACGTTGTCTGCCTGAAAAAAACTCCATATCTGTGCTCAGTGTGCTGCTTTATTTTAATGTGGGGACTGGGGACCACCAGTATAATTAATAATATATAGGAGGAGTACAGTGCAGAGTTTTGCTGACAGTGACCACCATTATACGTTGTCTGCCTGAAAAACACTCCATATCTGTGCTCAGTGTGCTGCATATATCTGTGCTCACACTGCTTTATTGTGGGGACTGGGGACCACCAGTATATTATATAGGAGGAGTACAATGCAGAGTTTTGCTGACCAGTGACCACCAGTATTATACGTTCTCTGCCTGAAAAACACTCCATATCTGTGCTCAGTGTGCTGCATATTTCTGTGCTCACACTGCTTTATTCTGGGGACTGGGGACCACCAGTATATTATATAGGAGGAGTACAGTGCAGAGTTTTGCTGACAGTGACCACCAGTATACGTTGTCTACCTGAAAAACACTCCATATCTGTGCTCAGTGTGCTGCATATATCTGTGCTCACACTGCTTAATTGTGGGGACTGGGGAGCAGCTGTATTATATAGGAGGAGTATAGTGCAGAGTTTTGCTGACAGTGACCACCAGTATACGTTGTCTGCCTGAAAAACACTCCATATCTGTGCTCAGTGTGCTGCATATATCTGTGCTCACACTGCTTTATTGTGGGGACTGGGGACCACCAGTATATTATATAGGAGGAGTACAGTGCAGAGTTTTGCTGACAGTGACCACCAGTATATGTTGTCTGCCTGAAAAACACTCCATATCTGTGCTCAGTGTGCTGCATATATCTGTGCTCACACTGCTTAATTGTGGGGACTGGGGAGCAGCTGTATTATATAGGAGGAGTACAGTGCAGAGTTTTGCTGACAGTGACCACCAGTATACATTGTCTGCCTGAAAAACACTCCATATCTGTGCTCAGTGTGCTGCATATTTCTGTGCTCACACTGCTTTATTGTGGGGACTGGGGACCACCAGTATATTATATAGGAGGAGTACAGTGCAGAGTTTTGCTGACAGTGACCACCAGTATACGTTGTCTACCTGAAAAACACTCCATATCTGTGCTCAGTGTGCTGCATATATCTGTGCTCACACTGCTTAATTGTGGGGACCGGGGAGCAGCTGTATTATATAGGAGGAGTACAGTGCAGACTTTTGCTGACAGTGACCACCAGTATACGTTGTCTGCCTGAAAAACACTCCATATCTGTGCTCAGTGTGCTGCATATATCTGTGCTCACACTGCTTTATTGTGGGGACTGGGGACCAGCAGTATTATATAGGAGGAGTACAGTGCAGAGTTTTGCTGACGGTGACCACCAGTATATATAGCAGTACGGTATGGAAGCCACTGCTCTACCTATCTCTGTGTCGTCAAGTATACTATCCATCTAGATTCTATACCTGTGGTGCATTTTAGTTTTGCAGTTTGCTGACAGTGACCACCAGTATATATAGCAGTACGGTACGGAAGGCCACTGCTCTAACCACCTCTGTGTCGTCAAGTATACTATCCATCTAGATTCTATACCTGTGTTGCATTTTAGTTTTGCAGTTTGCTGACAGTGACCACCAGTATATATAGCAGTACGGTACGGAAGGCCACTGCTCTACCTACCTCTGTGTCGTTAAGTATACTATCCATCTAGATTCTATACCTGTGGTGCATTTTAGTTTTGCAGTTTGCTGAGAGTGACCACCAGTATATATAGCAGTAGGGTACGGAAGGCCACTGCTCTACCTATCTCTGTGTCGTCAAGTATTCTATCCATCCATACCTGTGGTGCATTTCAGTTGTGCGCAGTAAATATAGTATTAGGCCATTGCTATTGATACTGGCATATAATTCCACACATTAAAAAATGGAGAACAAAAATGTGGAGGTTAAAATAAGGAAAGATCAAGATCCACTTCCACCTCGTGCTGAAGCTGCTGCCACTAGTCATGGCCGAGATGATGAAATGCCATCAACGTCGTCTGACAAGGCCGAAGCCCAATGTCATAGTAGAGAGCATGTAAAATCCAAAAAACAAAAGTTCAGTAAAATGACTCAAAAATCAAAATTAAAAGCGTCTGAGGAGAAGCGTAAACATGCCAATATGCCATTTACGACACGGAGTGACAAGGAACAGCTGAGGCCCTGTCCTATGTTCATGGCTAGTGGTTCAGCTTCACATAAGGCTGGAAGCACTCACCCTTTCGCTAGAAAAATGAAGAGACTTAAGCTGGCAAAAGCACAGGAAAGAACTGTGCGTTCTTCTAAATCACAAATCCCCAAGGAGAGTCCAAATGTGTCGGTTGCGATGCCTGACCTTCCCAACACTGGACGGGAAGAGCTTGCGCCTTCCACCATTTGAACGCTCCCTGCAAGTGCTGGAAGGAGCACCCGCAGTCCAGTTCCTGATAGTCAAATTGAAGATGTCACTGTTGAAGTACACCAGGATGAGGATATGGGTGTTGCTGGCGCTGGGGAGGAAATTGACAAGGAGGATTCTGATGGTGAGGTGGTTTGTTTAAGTCAGGCACCCGGGGAGACACCTGTTGTCCGTGGGATGAATATGGTCATTGACATGCCTGGTCAAAATACAAAAAAAAATCACCTCTTCGGTGTGGAATTATTTCAACACAAATGCGGACAACAGGTGTCAAGCCGTGTGTTGCCTTTGTCAAGCTGTAATAAGTAGGGGTAAGGACGTTAACCACCTAGGAACATCCTCCCTTATACGTCACCTGGACCGCATTCATCAGAAGTCAGTGACAAGTTCAAAAACTTTGGATGACAGCGGAAGCAGTCCACTGACCACTAAATCCCTTCCTCTTGTAACCAAGCTCCTGCAAACCACACCACCAACTCCCTCAGTGTCAATTTCCACCTTACACAGGAAAGCCAATAGTCCTGCAGGCCATGTCACTGGCAAGTATGACGAGTCCTCTCCTGCCTGGGATTCCTCCGGTGCATCCTAGAGTGTAACGCCTACTGCTGCTGGTGCTGCTGTTGTTACTGCTTGGAGTCGATCATCATCCCAGAGGGGAAGTCGGAAGACCACTTGTACTACTTCCAGTAAGCAATTGACTGTCCAACAGTCCTTTGCGAGGAAGATTAAATATCACAGCAGTCATCCTGCTGCAAAGAGGATAACTCAGGTCTTGTCAGCCTGGGTGGTGAGAAACATGTGTCCGGTATCCACCGTTAATTCACAGGCAACTAGAGACTTGATTGAGGTACTGTGTCCCCGGTACCAAATACCATCTAGGTTCCATTTCTCTAGGCAGGCGATACCGAAAATGTACACAGACATCAGAAAAAGAGTCACCAGTGTCCTAAAAAATGCAGTTGTACCCAATGTCCACTTAACCATGGACACGTGGACAAGTGGAGCAGGGCAGACTGAGGACTATATGACTGTGACAGCCCACTGGGTAGATGTATTGCATCCCGCAGCAAGAACAGCAGCGGCGGCACCAGTAGCAGCATCTCGCAAACGCCAACTCGTTCCTAGGCAGGCTACGCTTTGTATCACCGCTTTCCATAAGAGGCACACACCTGACAACCTCTTACGGAAACTGAGGAACATCATCGCAGAATGGCTTACCCCAATTGGACGCTCCTGGAGATTTGTGACATCAGACAACGGCAGCAATATTGTGCGTGCATTACATCTGGGCAAATTCCAGCACGTCCCATGTTTTGCACATACATTGAATTTGGTGGTGCAGAATTATTTAAAAAACGACAGGGGCGTGCAAGAGATGCTGTCGGTGGCCCGAAGAATTGCGGGCCACTTTCGGCATTAAGCCACCGTGTGCCGAAGACTGGAGCACCAGAAAACACTCCTGAACCTGCCCTGCCATCATCTGAAGCAAGAGGTGGTAACGAGGTGGAATTCAACCCTCTATATGCTTCAGAGGATGGAGGAGCAGCAAAAGTCCATTCAAGCCTATACATCTGCCTATGATATAGGCAAAGGAGGGGGAATGCACCTGACTCAAGCGCAGTGGAGAATTATTTCAATGTTGTGCAAGGTTCTGCAACCCTTTGAATTTGCCACACGTGAAGTCAGTTCAGACACTGCCAGCCTGAGTCAGGTCATTCCCCTCATCAGGCTTTTGCAGAAGTAGCTGGAGACATTGAAGGAGGAGCTAAAACAGAGCGATTCCGCTAGGCATGTGGGACTTGTGGATGGAGCCCTTAATTCGCTTAACCAGGATTCACGGGTGGTCAATCTGTTGAAATCAGAGCACTATATTTTGGCCACCGTGCTCGATCCTAGAATTAAAACCTACGTAGTATCTCTCTTTCCAGCAGACACAAGTCTGCAGAGGTTCAAAGACCTGCTGGTGAGAAAATTGTCAAGTCAAGCGGAACGTGACCCGTCAACAGCTCCTCCTTCACATTCTCCCGCAACTGGGGGTGCGAGGAAAAGGCTAAGAATTCCGAGCCCACCCACTGGCGGTGATGCAGAGCAGTCTGAAGCGAGTGCTGACATCTCGTCCGGACTAAAGGACCTGCCAACGATTACTGACATGTCGTCTACTGTCACTGCATATGATTCTGTCACCATTGAAAGAATGGTGGAGGATTATATGAGTGACCGCATCCAAGTAGGCATGTCAGACAGTCCGTACGTATACTGGCAGGAAAAAGAGGCAATTTGGAGGCCCTTGCACAAACTGGCTTTATTCTACCTAAGTTGCCCTCCCTCCAGTGTGTACTCCGAAAGAGTGTTTAGTGCCGCCGCTCACCTTGTCAGCAATCGGCGTACGAGGTTACTTCCAGAAAATGTGGAGAAGATGATGTTCATTAAAATGAATTATAATCAATTCCTCCGTGGAGATATTCACCAGCAGCAATTGCCTCCAGAAAGTACACAGGGATCTGAGATGGTGGATTCCAGTGGGGACGAATTAATAATCTGTAGGAGGGGGATGTACAAAGTGAAAGGGGTGAGGAATCGGAGGATGATGATGAGGTGGACATCTTGCCTCTGTAGAGCCAGTTTGTGCAAGGAGAGATTGATTGCTTCTTTTTTGGTGGGGGCCCAAACCAACCAGTCATTTCAGTCACAGTCGTGTGGCAGACCCTGTCGCTGAAATGATGGGTTGGTTAAAGTGTGCATGTCCTGTTTATACAACATAAGGGTGGGTGGGAGGGCCCAAGGACAATTCCATCTTGCACCTCTTTTTTCTTTCATTTTTCTTTGCATCATGTGCTGTTTGGGGAGTATTTTTTTGAAGTGCCATCCTGCCTGACACTGCAGTGCCACTCCTAGATGGGCCAGGTGTTTGTGTCGGCCACTTGTGTCGCTTAGCTTAGTCACACAGCGACCTTGGTGCGCCTCTTTTTTTCTTTGCATCATGTGCTGTTTGGGGACTATTTTTTTGAAGTACCATCCTGCCTGACACTGCAGTGCCACTCCTAGATGGGCCAGGTGTTTGTGTCGGCCACTTGGGTCGCTTAGCTTAGCCATCCAGCGACCTTGGTGCGCCTCTTTTTTTCTTTGCATCATGTGCTATTTGGGGACAATTTTTTTGAAGGGCCATCCTGCGTGACACTGCAGTGCCGCTCCTAGATGGGCCAGGTGTTTGTGTCGGCTACTTGTGTCGCTTAGCTTAGCCATCCAGTGACCTCGGTGCAAATTTTAGGACTAAAAATAATATTGCGAGGTGTGAGGTGTTCAGAATAGACTGAAAATGAGTGTAAATTATGGTTATTGAGGTTAATAATACTATGGGATCAAAATGACCCCCAAATTCTATGATTTAAGCTGTTTTTGAGGGTTTTTTGTAAAAAAACACCAGAATCCAAAACACACCCGAATTCTAACAAAAATTTTCAGGGAGGTTTTGGCAAAACGCGTCCGAATCCAAAACACGGCCGCGGAACCGAATCCAAAACACAAAACCCGAAAAATTTCCTGTGCACATCTCTACTAAAAACAGAATTGAAATCCCACCAATCAGGACACTCTGCAGCATCACCATGTGAGCACAGCATCATGGGAGTTTGGAAGGTTTCAAAAGGGCCAGTAGAGGGCTAGGGAGGAGATTGGGGTGAACAAAGCTGACTGGAGAGCACAGGCTGCTGCCAGGAGAATGTCCTGTCGGCCTGTGCGTGGGTACCTGAGGCCCAGCAGGTGATAACGCAGCCAAGCGTATTGCTCCCACCGGAGCTATCCTAGGTACCTGGCTTAGGTGTGCCAGCAGGAGCTGGGTGACTTTTCCAGATTACCCTACTCGAAAGAGTCGTGGAGTCACACAGGCCATGCGGCCGGGATCAGCAAGACAGACACCATCACCCCTTCCAGGAACCAGTATCCGACAGGAGTCGCCCAACACAAGTATTCCCTGAGGTGGCTAGTGACTGTGTAGGGGCAGGAGGTGGCTAGTGACTGTGTAGGGCAGGGGTTTTGCTTTGTGTGGTTTTTATATTAGTATAGTCCTACTGCGTCCAATGTTAATGCTAACTGTAAATAATGTACAAAGGGGGTAATTCTGAGTTGATCGCAGCAGGAACTTTGTTAGCAGTTGGGCAAAACCATGAGCACTGCAGGGGAGGCAGATGTAACATGTGCAGAGAGAGTTAGATTTGGGTGTGGTGTGTTCAATCTGCAATCTAATTTGCAGTGTAAAAATAAAGCAGCCAGTATTTATCCTGCACAGAAACAAAATAACCCACTCAAATCTAACTCTCTCTGCACATGTTATATCTGCCTCCCCTGCAGTGCACATGGTTTTGCCCAACTGCTAACAAAGTTCCTGCTGCGATCAACTCAGAATTACCCCCATAGTGTGGTTATGGTTTTTCATGTATAATTAGTGTGTATGTCAATAAAGGTGCATTTTGTACCTTGCTATTGTGTGCTTACTGTGTGATCTCAGAACCCGGTAGTTACCCCGGGGCACCCTGCGGAGCTGTAAAATGCTGCCTTTCTCAAGGCAGAGATGAGCGATAGGTGAGAATAATGCACACATTAACCCGGGGTCATCACAATTGGTGGCAAGTGGTGGGATCACACAGTCCAGACGTCCGGGCAGAGCCGAGGGTCCGTATCGGTATATACGGCCAAGCTCTGAAGGCGCAATAGTACGTAACCAAGTAGTATAGAACCACACAGAGGAGAGCTCTTGTAAACCTAGCAGAGATACTGGGGAGAAGCAAATGGATCATGTTTGAGGGCATTAAGCAAGGGCAAAATTCTGCTTAAGTGTCCGCTTGTCCACCGGGACATTCCCTACAAGTGAGGGAGTGGCAGAGTGTGCTGTAGCCCAGGAATGGAAGTTGAAGTGAGGGGGTCCAGCAAGTGAGGCTGACTGAGCCCTACTAGTGCAGCCCGTTTGAAGAATGGTGCCAGAAAAAGTAAAGAAGTCCCCGAGGAGAGGCAATATGTGCCCAAAGACTCCCAGAGCAGGAGAGCTCATGGATGAGGAATCATCATGGAGTCGGCTGGCTGAGGAATGGGACCTGAGGAGTCCATCCACAAAGATGCAGCCCTTGTGGAGGCACATGGAGGCAGCGTGCCTGCGGACTAGCTTGTGGGACCGGAGTTTACAATGGGGGAGAAAATTGCATATCTACTAGATGAATTTGTGCAGTGGAAAAGTGATGCTGATGCGAGAAATCTGCTAGGAACTCTGGAGTGGAGAGCATTTGTTACAGAAGTGAGTAGATAATGCAGAGAAGCCGGACCACTGAGGACAGTGTGCCAGCACTGGGTGATCTGGTTCCTGGAAAGGAGCTAGCGAAGAGAACCCAGAGGGACAACCGAGGGGTCCACTGCAGAGAAAATGTGGCGTGCAGAATTGGGTGATCCGTTAGCACAAATGAGTCTAGAGAACCTAAGTGCAGAATGGAAGCTATGATGCAGCACCCCCACCGAAGGCCGCTCACACCACACCCTTATCTGATGTGGTAATGGGGTCCTGTGTGGTGATGGGGTCCTGTGTGGCGATGGGGTCCTGTGTGGTAATGGGGTCCTGTGTGGCGATGGGGTCCTGTGTGGTGATGGGGTCCTGTGTGGTGATGGGGTCCTGTGTGGCGATGGGGTCCTGTGTGGTGAAGGGGTCCTGTGTTGTAATAGGGTCCTGTGTGGCAATGGAGTCCTGTGTGGTGATGGGGTCCTGTGTAGTGATGGGGTCCTGTGTGGTCATGGGGTCCTGTGTAGCGATGATAATACCAATCTGATACTGTATACAAGGTACTGTATATAGACGACCTTCTGTTGATATGGAAAGGTGAATCTGACACGCTATACAAGGTATATAGATGACCTTCTGTTGATATGGAGAGGTGAATCTGATACTATATACAAGGTATATAGATGACCTCCTGTTAATATGGAGAGGTGAATCTGATACTCTTGATAGAGTCATTTATCTACCTTTTAACATTAGCTATATACTAATACCGTGTAGCCGTAATGGCTGCTAAACCACGTGCACATGCTACGCACTCCGTACGCTATTTACGTATGAAGACCTCGCACGTGGTACGTAACTTAAGTACACACGTTGTGCTGGGTGTACGGAATACACACAGCGAGCGTACACAGATAATATACCTTTATAAACTTTAAACACAGAATATGCTTACACTGTAAACCTTAATACCGTGGTACTGTAACACTGTAATAATGTACTGCTTATAGACCTTCTTAACCTTGTTAATATGAAAGCTGCTTGAGCGATTGAGACGCTCTGATTACCCTTTGCAATGTAATAAACACACAATACCTTGCTAAGGCTCCAAAACCTTTACTAACGAGATTTAGTTATATCAAAAGGGGAAACACAGTTAACATCTTATACTCTACAGGCTAACATCAATATCTAACAATAACTACACATAAATATACAATAGCGGCGCAATCACTAATAATAACATACAATGAGAGAGAGAGAGAGAACGTGGCCTAATACAGTCAGAGAATAAGGTTGGTCGCAGAGAGTATTTACACACTGGGAATGAATCGCAGGCGCAATCTGGTTACCAGCTCCTGGTTAGTCAATGATGAAAACCGTTGTGGGGAGATACCTGAGCTGCTCCAGGCTGGCTGTTTATATATACACTACATACAGTACACTACAAAGGGCCCTACCATCTCATTGTTCATTGGACACAGGAATCTGTCTTCATATTACAACAAAAGGTCATAGGTTTGTTTGAACAGGTGGGCTGTGACTATTTCAGACTGCTCAGGTGGGAGGTAATCTCAGGATTTCCAACACATGGACAATGAATAAATGTCCAGAAACTACTTATAAACATAACTATACGCAGGAGCGATTAATCTTTACCTAACCAGCACCGGATTGTTTCTAATAAAATGTTCTTTAGTTAGGTACCAAACACCACTGCTCAAATCCTATCTGACCCTTCGTATCATGCAAAGAGGAATTCCTCTGTCCAGGAACCAGTCACAATAAACAAACTTTCAGTTATTATTAAGGGGAACATTATCTATAAAACATACTATTTTGATTTACTATGTAACGATTGAGTCGCCCGCTAGACGCACACAAACTCTACCGTAAATGCACATACCATGCGCTTGAGCGCATGGCCGAGGAGGCGCCGTCACACAACTGCGAATATGCGCACGCACGGGAGAGAATGTGTACGTGCAGCGGGCAAGCGCATGAGGTGAATATATGGCAACATGTAGCATGATGTTTTTCCGACTTTGACACTCTATACAAGGTATATAGACAACCTTCTGTTGATATGGAGAAGTGAATCTGATACTCAAAACAAGGTATATAGACGACCTTCTGTTGATATGGAGAGATGAATCTGACAATGTATACTAGGTATATTGATGACCTTCTGTTGATATGGAGAGGAGAATCTAAAACTCTATACAAGTTATATAGACGACCTGTTGATATAGAGAGTTGACAAATCTATACAAGGTATATTGATGACCTTCTGTTGATATGGAGAGGTGAATCTAAAACTCAGTACAAGGTATATAGATGATCTTTTGTTGATATGGAGAGGTGGATCTGACACTCTATACAAGGTATATTGATGACCTTCTGTTGATATGGAGAGGTGTATCTGATACTAAATACAAGGTATATAGATGACCTTCTGTTGATATGGAGAAGTAAAGCTGATAGTCTGTACCAGGTATATAGACGGCCTTCTGTTGATATGGAGAGGTGAATATGATACTCAATACAAGGTATATAGACGACCTTCTGTTGATAAGGAGAGGAGAACCTGACACTCTATATAAGGTATATAGATGACCTTCTGTTGATAAGGAGAGGTGAATCTGATACTCTATACAAGGTATATAGATGACCTGTTGATATGGAAAGGTGAATCTGAAACTCAATACAAAGTATATAGATGACCTTCTGTTGATATGGAGAGGTGAATCTGACAACCTATACAAGGTATATACAGTAGATGACCTTCTGTTGATATGGAGAGGTGAATCTGATACTCTATACAAGGTATATAGACAACCTTCTGTTGATATAGAGAGGAAAATCTGAAACTCTATGCAAGGTATATAGACAAACTTCTCTTGATATGGAGAGGTGAATCTGATACTCTATACAAGTTATATAAACGACCTTCTGTTGATATGGAGAGGTGAATCTGACACTCTATACAAGGTATATAGATGACCTTCTGTTGATATGGAGAGAAGAATCTGACACTCTATACAAGGTACTGTATATAGACGACCTTCTGTTGATATAGAGAGGTGAATCTGACACTCTATACATGGTATATAGACGACCTTCTGTTGATATGGAGAGGTGAATCTGATACTCAGTACAAGGTATATAGATTACCTTCTTTTGATATGGAGAGGTGAATCTGACACTATATACAAGGTATATAGATGACCTCCTGTTAATATGGAGAGGTGAAACTGATACTCAATACAAGGTATATAGACAACCTTCTGTTGCTATGGGAAAGGTCAATTTGACACTCTATACAAGTTATATAGACGACCTTCTGTTGATATGGAGAAGTGAATCTGATACTCAATACAAGGTGTATAGACGACCTTCTGTTGATATGGAGAGATGAATCTGACAATGTAAACTAGGTATATAGATGACCTTCTTTTGATATGGAAAGGAGAATCTAACACTCTATACAAGTTATATAGACGACCTTCTGTTGATATAGAGAGGTGAATCTGACGCTCTATACAAGGTATATAGATGACCTTCTGTTGATAAGGAGAGGTGAATCTGATACTCTATGCAGGGTATATAGACAACCTTCTGTTGATATGGGAAAGGTGAATCTGGCACTCTATACAAGGTATATAGACAACCTTCTGTTGATATGGAGAAGTTAATCTGATACTCAATACAAGGTATATAGACGACCTTCTGTTGATATAGAGAGATGAATCTGACAATGTATACTAGGTATATTGATGACCTTCTGTTGATATGGAGAGGAGAATCTAACACTCTATACAAGTTATATAGACGACCTTCTGTTGATATAGAGAGGTGAATCTGATGCTCTATACAAGGTATATAGATGACCTTCTGTTGATAAGGAGAGGTGAATCTGATACTCTATGCAGGGTATATAGACAACCTTCTGTTGATATGGGAAAGGTGAATCTGGCACTCTATACAAGGTATATAGACGACCTTCTGTTGATATGGAGAAGTGAATCTGATACTCAATACAAGGTATATAGACGACCTTCTGTTGATATGGAGAGATGAATCTGACTATGTAAACTAGGTATATAGATGACCTTCTGTTGATATGGAGAGGAGAATCTAAAACTCTATACAAGTTATATAGACGACCTGTTGATATAGAGAGTTGACTCTGACACTCTATACAAGGTATATTGATGACCTTCTGTTGATATGGAGAGGTGAATCTGATACTCAGTACAAGGTATATAGATGATCTTTTGTTGATATGGAGAGGTGTATCTGACACTCTATACAAGATATATTGATGACCTTCTGTTGATATGGAGAGGTGTATCTGATACTAAATACAAGGTATATAGATGACCTTCTGTTGATATGGAGAAGTAAAGCTGATAATGTGTACCAGTTATATAGACGGCCTTCTGTTGATATGGAGAGGTGAATCTGATACTCAATACAAGGTATATAGACGACCTTCTGTTGATAAGGAGTGGAGAACCAGACACTCTATACAAGGTATATAGACGACCTTCTGTTGATAAGGAGAGGTCAATCTGATACTCTGTACAAGGTATATAGATGACCTTTTGTTGATATGGAGAGGTTAATCTGATACTCTATACAAGGTATATAGATGACCTGTTGATATGGAAAGGTGAATCTGAAACTCCATACAAAGTATATAGATGACCTTCTGTTGATATGGAGAGTTGAATCTGACACTCTATACAAGGTATATACAGTAGATGAACTTCGGTTGATATGGAGAGGTGAATCTGATACTCTATACAAGGTATATAGACAACCTTATGTTGATATAGAGAGGTAAATCTGAAACTCTATGCAAGGTATATAGACAAACTTCTCTTGATAAGGAGAGGTGAATCTGATACTCTATACAAGTTATATAGACGACCTTCTGTTGATATGGAGAGGTGAATCTGACACTCTATACAAGGTATATAGATGACCTTCTGTTGATATGGAGAGGAGAATCTGACACTCTATACAAGGTACTGTATATAGACGACCTTCTGTTGATATAAAGAGGTGAATCTGACACTCTGTACAAGGTATATATACGACCTTCTGTTGATATGGAGAGGTGAATCTGATACTCAGTACAAGGTATACAGATGACCTTCTTTTGATATGGAGAGGTGAATCTGACACTATATACAAGGTATATAGATGGCCTCCTGTTAATATGGAGAGGTGAAACTGATACTCAATACAAGGTATATAGACAACCTTCTGTTGCTATGGGAAAGGTCAATTTGACACTCTATACAAGTTATATAGACGACCTTCTGTTGATATGGAGAAGTGAATCTGATACTCAATACAAGGTGTATAGACGACCTTCTGTTGATATGGTGAGATGAATCTGACAATGTATATTAGGTATATAGATGACCTTCTGTTGATATGGAGAGGAGAATCTACCACTCTATACAAGTCATATAGACGACCTTCTGTTGATATAGAGAGGTGAATCTGACGCTCTATACAAGGTATATAGATGACCTTCTGTTGATAAGGAGAGGTGAATCTGATACTCTATGCAGGGTATAAAGACAACCTTCTGTTGATATGGGAAAGGTGAATCTGGCACTCTATACAAGGTATATAGACGACCTTCTGTTGATATGGAGAAGTGAATCTGATACTCAATACAAGGTATATAGACGACCTTCTGTTGATATGGAGAGATTAATCTGACAATGTATACTAGGTATATAGATGACCTTCTGTTGATATGGAGAGGAGAATCTAACACTCTATACAAGTTATATAGACAACCTGTTGATATAGAGAGTTGACTCTGACACTCTATACAAGGTATATTGATGACCTTCTGTTGATATGGAGAGGTGTATCTGATACTAAATACAAGGTATATAGATGACCTTCTGTTGATATGGAGAAGTAAAGCTGATAGTCTGTACCAGGTATATAGACGGCCTTCTGTTGATATGGAGAGGTGAATCTGATACTCAATACAAGGTATATAGATGACCTTCTGTTGATATGGAGAGGTGAATCTGACACTATACGAGGTATATAGATGACCTTCTGTTGATATGAAGAGATGAATCTGACACTCTATACAAGATATATAGATGACCTTCAGTTGATATGGAGGGGTGAATCTGATACTCTATACAAGGTATATAGACAACCTTCTGTTGATAAGGAGAGGTGAATCTGATACTCTATGCAAGGTATATAGATGACCTGTCGATATGGAGAGGTGAATCTGATACTCTATACAAGGTATATAGATGACCTTCTGTATATATGGAAAGGTGAATCGGATACTCAATACAAGGTATATAGATGACCTTCTGTTGATATTGAGAGGTGAATCTGACACTCTATAGAAGGTATATTGATGACCTTCTGTTGATATGGAGAGTTGAATCTGATACTCAATACAATGTATATAGACGACCTTCTGTTGATATGGAGAGGTGAATCTGAAACTCTATACAAGTTATATAGACGACCTTCTGTTGATATGGAAAGGTGAATCGGATACTCAAAACAAGGTATATAGATGACCTTCTGTTGATATAGAGAGGTGAATCTGACATTCTATACAAGGTATATAGACGACCTTCTGTTGATATGGAGAGGTGAATCTGATACTCAATGCAAGGTATATAGACAACCTTCTGTTGATATGGGAAAGGTGAATCTGACACTCTATACAAGTTATATAGACGACCTTTTGTTGATATGGAGAAGTGAATCTGATACTCAATACAAGGTATATAGACGACCTTCTGTTGATATGGAGAGATGAATTTGACAATGTATACTAGGTATATAAATGACCTTCTGTTGATATGGAGAGGAGAATCTAACACTCTATACAATTTATATAGACGACCTTCTGTTGATAAGGAGAGGAGAACCTGACACTCTATACAAGGTATATAGACGACCTTCTGTTGATAAGGAGAGGTGAATCTGATACTCTATACAAGGTATATAGATGACCTTTTGTTGATCTGGAGAGGTGAATCTGAAACTCAATACAAGTTATATAGACAACCTGTTGATATGGAGAGGTAACACTGACACTCTATACAAGGTATATAGATGACCTTCTGTTGATAAGGAGAGGAAAACCTGACACTCTATACAAGGTATATAGACGACCGTCTGTTGATAAGGAGAGGTGAATCTGATACTCTATACAAGGTATATAGATGACCTTCTGTTGATATGGAGAGGTGAATCTGACACTCTGTTCAAGGTATATACAGTAGATGACCTTCTGTTGATATGAAGAGGTTAATCTGATACTCTATGCAAGGTATATAGACAACCTTCTGTTGATATAGAGAGGTAAATCTGAAACTCTATGCAATGTAAATATACAAACTTCTCTTGATAAGGAGAGGTGAATCTGATACTCTATACAAGTTATATAGACGACCTTCTGTTGATATGGAGAGGTGAATCTGACACTCTATGCAAGGTATATAGATGACCTTCTGTTGATATGGAGAGGTGAATCTGACACTCTATACAAGGTACTGTATATAGACGACCTACTGTTGATATAGAGAGGTGAATCTGACACTATATACAAGGTATATAGATGACCTCCTGTTAATATGGAGAAGTGAAACTGATACTCAATACAAGGTATATAGACAACCTTCTGTTGCTATGGGAAAGGTCAATTTGACACTCTATACAAGTTATATAGACGACCTTCTGTTGATATGGAGAAGTGAATCTGATACTCAATACACGGTATATAGACGACCTTCTGTTGATATGGAGAGATGAATCTGACAATGTAAACTAGGTACAGTATATTGATGACCTTCTGTTGATATGGAGAGGAGAATCTAACACTCTATACAAGTTATATAGACGACCTTCTGTTGATATAGAGAGGTGAATCTGACGCTCTATACAAGGTATATAGATGACCTTCTGTTGATAAGGAGAGGTGAATCTGATACTCTATGCAGGGTATATAGACAACCTTCTGTTGATATGGGAAAGGTGAATCTGGCACTCTATACAAGGTATATAGACGACCTTCTGTTGATATGGAGAAGTGAATCTGATACTCAATACAAGGTATATAGACGACCTTCTGTTGATATGGAGAGATTAATCTGACAATGTATACTAGGTATATAGATGACCTTCTGTTGATATAGGAAAGGTGAATCTGGCACTCTATACAAGGTATATAGACGACCTTCTGTTGATATGGAGAAGTGAATCTGATACTCAATACAAGGTATATAGACGACCTTCTGTTGATATGGAGAGATGAATCTGACTATGTATACTAGGTATATAGATGACCTTCTGTTGATATGGAGAGGTGAATCTAAAACTTTATACAAGTTATATAGACAACCTGTTGATATAGAGAGTTGACTCTGACACTCTATACAAGGTATATTGAAGATCTTCTGTTGATATGGAGAGGTGAATCTGATACTCAGTACAAGGTATATAGATGATCTTTTGTTGATATGGAGAGGTGGATCTGACACTCTATACAAGGTATATTGATGACCTTCTGTTGATATGGAGAGGTGTATCTGATACTAAATACAAGGTATATAGATGACCTTCTGTTGATATGGAGAAGTAAAGCTGATAGTCTGTACCAGGTATATAGACGGCCTTCTGTTGATATGGAGAGGTGAATCTGATACTCAATACAAGGTATATAGATGACCTTTTGTTGATACGGAGAGGTGAATCTGATACTCTATACAAGGTATATAGATGACCTTTTGTTGATACGGAGAGGTGAATCTGATACTCTATACAAGGTATATAGATGACCTGTTCATATGGAAAGGTGAATCTGAAACTCAATACAAAGTATATAGATGACCTTCTGTTGATATGGAGAGGTGAATCTGACACTCTATACAAGGTATATACAGTAGATGGCCTTCTGTTGATATGGAGAGGTGAATCTGATACTCTATACAAGGTATATAGACAACCTTCTGTTGATATAGAGAGGTAAATCTGAAACTCTATGCAAGGTATATAGACAAACTTCTCTTGATAAGGAGAGGTGAATCTGATACTCTATACAAGTTATATAGACGACCTTCTGTTGATATGGAGAGGTGAATCTGACACTCTATACAAGGTATATAGATGACCTTCTGTTGATATGGAGAGGAGAATCTGACACTCTATACAAGGTACTGTATATAGACGACCTTCTGTTGATATAGAGAGGTGAATCTGACACTCTATACAAGGTATATAGACGACCTTCTGTTGATGTGGAGAGGTGAAACTGATACTCAATACAAGGTATATAGACAACCTTCTGTTGCTATGGGAAAGGTCAATTTGACACTCTAAACAAGTTATATAGACGACCTTCTGTTGATATGGAGAAGTGAATCTGATACTCAATACAAGGTATATAGACGACCTTCTGTTGATATGGAGAGATGAATCTAACACTCTATACAAGTCATATAGACGACCTTCTGTTGATATAGAGAGGTGAATCTGACGCTCTATACAAGGTATATAGATGACCTTCTGTTGATAAGGAGAGGTGAATCTGATACTCTATGCAGGGTATATAGACAACCTTCTGTTGATATGGGAAAGGTGAATCTGGCACTCTATACAAGGTATATAGACGACCTTCTGTTGATATGGAGAAGTGAATCTGATACTCAATACAAGGTATATAGACGACCTTCTGTTGATATGGAGAGGTGAATCTGACAATGTATACTAGGTATATAGATGACCTTCTGTTGATATGGGGGGTCACTCCGAGTTGTTCGCTCATTGCCGTTTTTTTTCGCAACGCAGCGATTAGGTTGAAAATGCGCATGAGCATGGTACACAGCGCATGCACTAAGTAATTTAACACAAAACTTTTTAGATTTACACAAGCTCGTGTAACGTTTTTTTATTGCTCGAGTGATCATAGTGTTATTGACAGGAAGTGGGTGTTTATGGGCGGAAACTGGCCGATTTCAGGGAGTGTGCTAAAAAATGCAGGCGTGCCAGGTAAAAACGCAGGAGTGGCTGGAGAAACGGGGGAGTGGCTGGCCGAACGCAGGCCGTGTTTGTGACGTCAAACCAGGAACTAAACGGACTGAGGTGATCGCAATCTAGGAGTAGGTCTGGAGCTACTCAGAAACTGCAATGAATTATTTAGTAGCAGTTCTGCTAATCTTTCGTTCGCTATTCTGCTAAGCTAAGATACACTCCCAGAGGGCAGCATCCAAGCTTGTGCAATGCTGCTAAAAGCAGCTAGCGAGCGAACAACTCGGAATGAGGGCCCTGGAGAGGAGAATCTGACACTCAATACAAGGTATATAGATGACCTCATGTTGATATGGAGAGGTGAATCTGATACTCAATACAAGGTATATAGACGACCTTCTTTTGATATGGGGAGGTGAATCTGACACTCTATACAAGGTATATAGACGACCTTCTGTTGATATGGAGAGGTGAATCTTATACTCAATACAAGGTATATAGATGACCTTCTGTAGATATGGAGAGATGAATCTGACAATGTATACAAGGTATATAGATGACCTTCTGTTGATATGGAGAGGATAATCTAACACTCTATACAAAGTATATAGACGACCTTCTGTTGATATAGAGAGGTGAATCTGACACTCTATACAAAGTATATAGACGACCTTCTGTTGATATGGAGAGGTAAATCTGATACTGAATACAAGGTATATAGATGTCCTGTTGATATGAAGAGTTGAATCTGACACTCTATATAAGGTATATAGATGACCTTCTGTTGCTATGGAGAGGTGAATCTGACACTCCATAGAAGGTATATAGATGACCTTCTGTTGATATGTAGAGGTGTATTTGACACTCTATACAAGGTACTGTATATAGACGACCTTCTGTTGATATGGAGAGGTGAATCTGATACTCAATACAAGGTATATAGATGACCTTCTGTTGATATGGATATGTGAATCTGCTACTCTATACCAGGTATATAGACGACCTTCTGTTGATATGGATATGTGAATCTGATACTCTATACCAGGTATATAGACGACCTTCTGTTGATATGGAGAGGTGAATCTGATACTGAATACAAGGTATATAGACGACCTTCTGTTTATGTGGAGAGGTGAATCAGATACTCTATACCAGGTATATAGACAACCTTCTGTTGATATGAAGAGGTGAATCTGAGACTCTATGCAAGGTATATAGATGACCTTCTGTTGATATGGAGAGGTGAATCTGATACTCAATACAAGGTATATAGACGACCTTATGTTGATATGAAGAGATGAATCTGACACTCTGGTCTCTTTGATAGATCAACAAAATCAGTCCTCTTCACCGGTCAAATTGACTTTTTCAATTGATGCTAGAACCGTCAATTACCTGGTTGTATTTGTCACCAATAATGAGGGTAAGGTGGACACTTCATTATTTGTGAATCCAACGGATCACAATAACCTATTGCTTGCCTCAAGTCCCCATCCGACACCCCTAAAGAGAGGACTCCCATATTCCCAGATGCTCAGGGTGTGTAGAATAACCAGTGATCCTCAAGCATTGGATATGGCACTCAATACTATGAAATTCTCTGATGGAGGATATCAGATGTAATTATTATTAGCAGCCAGAGACAAAGCATTATGATCCTTACAACGTGGCTCCGTCTTGTAATCAACTCAGTTATAAGCTGATAATAAATTTGTCTGAGTGATTTCTTGCTATGATCTAAGTACAGAATTTAACAAAATCTCTAAAACACGATGGTCCATCATTAAATCTGATCCATCACTTCATTCAATGAAACATGAAAGACTGATGTCATGGAAGAATATGAGGGATTATCTCGTTAAGACTCATGTTTCCAAATTAAAACTGGGGACCCCTACTGCCTCCTTTCTAGGTACACCCCATCCTGGGTGTTTTAGGTGTGTGAGCTGCACAACATGCAGCATTATGGTGCCTGGAGATTGCTTTTTTCATCTGTATTCTTGGAAGAAATGTAAGATACAGCAACATGTTACATGCACTACAAAATACGTAGTTTACCTTATTAGTTGTTTGTGTGGCTGACACTATGTCAGCAAAACCAATGGAGCTTTTAAAGAACGTATGTCTGCACAACGCTCTTCAATCAAAGCAGCCATTGAAACTGGACACAGTGACCAACCGGTCGCCAGACATTGTTGTGAGGCCGGGACACAGTCTACCTTCACTATATTACCGGATAATTGAACACATCCCTGCTCCCCTAAAGGGGGGAACACACAAAGAGATACGTGCTTAATTTCTAAGCATAGGCGTGCGCAGCACATTTTGTTAGGGGGTTCACCGTTGGAGGGGCATGACTAGCACAGCCCATTGGGCGTTTTTAGCGCCACCAATCGGGTGTGTTTCGTGCTGCCTATTGGCAATCACAGCAAACTAAATAATATAGGACATTTTATTAATACAGTGAGGGCTGGCAGATGACTATGTCAGTAATGGTGCTGGACTGGTGTGTGTTAATCCTGCCTGGCGGCGGTTCCATCCAGTCACGCCTGTTCCTCCTACACCTGCTCCTCTTACACATAACTTCGCAAACCCCCCTCCCACCCACAACATCACCTCTTGTTCCTCCCCTGGTGCCCTGCATATCCTCACACCCTCTAATGGTGCCCTGGATCACCTCACACCCTCCCGTGATGCTCCGCATCACCTCACACCCTCTCCTGGTGCCCTACATCACCTCACACCCTCTCCTGGTGCTCCACATCACCTCACACCCTCTCCTGGTGCTCTGCATCACCTCACACCCTCTCCTGGTGCTCTGCATCACCTCACAACCTCTCCAGGTGCTCTGCATCACCTCACAATCTCTCCAGGTGCTCTGCATCACCTCACACCCTCCCCTGGTGCTCCTCGTCACCTCACACCCTCCTGGTTCTCTGCATCACCTCACATCCTCTCCTGGTGCTCTGCATCCCCTCACACCCTCCCTTGATGCTCCACATCACCTCACACCCTCCCCTGATGCTCTGCATCACCTCACACCCTCTCCTTGTGATCTGCATCACCAAATACCCTCTCCTGGTGGTCCGCATCACCTCACACCCTCTCCTGGTGCTCTGCATCTCCTCACAACCTCTCCTGGTGCTCTGCATCCCCTCACACCCTCTCCTGGTGCTCTGCATTTCCTCACAACCTCTCCTGGTGCTCCGCATCGCCTCACACCCTCTCCTGATGATCTGCATCACCTAACACCCTCTCCTGGTGCTCTGCATCACCTCTCACCCTCCCCTTATGCTCTGCATCACCTCACACCCTCTCCTGGTGCTACTTATCACCTCACACCCTCTCCTGGTTCTCTGCATCACCTCACATCCTCTCCTGGTGCTACTTATCACCTCACACCCTCTCCTGGTTCTCTGCATCACCTCACATCCTCTCCTGGTGCTCTGCATCCCCTCACACCCTCCATTGATGCTCTGCATCACCTCACACCCTCCTCTGGTGCTCCGCATCACCTCAACCCTCTCCTGGTGCTCTGCATCACCTCACACCCTCTCCTGGTGTTCCGCATCACCTCACACCCTCTCCTGGTGCTCTGCATCACCTCACACCCTCTCCTGGTGTTCCGCATCACCTCACATCCTCTCCTGGTGCTCTGCATCACCTCACACCCTCTCCTGGTGTTCCGCATCACCTCACACCCTCTCCTGGTGCTCTGCATCACCTCACACCCTCTCCTGGTGTTCCGCATCACCTCACACCCTCTCTTGGTGCTCTGCATCACCTCACACCCTCTCCTGGTGCTCTGCATCACCTCACACCCTCCCCTTATGCTCTCCATCATCTCACACCTTCTCCTGATGCTCCGCATTACCTCACACCATCTCCTGGTACTCGTCATCACCTCACAAACTCTCCTGGTTCTCCACATCACCTCACATCCTCTCCTGGTGCTCTGCATCAACTCACACCCTCCCTTGATGCTCCGCTTCACCTCACACCATCCCCGATGCTCTGCATCACCTCACACCCTCTCCTGGTGCTCTGCATCACCTCACACCCTCTCCTGGTGCTCTGCATCACCTCACATCCTCTCCTGGTGCTCTGCATCTCCTAACACCCTCTCCTGGTGCTCTGCATCACCTCACACCCTCTCCTGGTGCTATGCATCACCTCACACCCTCTCTTTATGCTATGCATCACCTTTCCCTCTCCTCCGATGCCCCGCATAACCTCTCCCTCTTCCCTGACGCTCTGCATCACCTCTCAACCTCCCCTTATTCTTCACATTGCCTCTCACCATCATGACAGCAATATTACAGAGCTCAAACTCAGACAGAGAGAGAGACAGAGCTACAGATAGACAGAGAAACACAGCGATAGAGATAGAGACACAGACATATAGATACAGATAAACAGAGAGAGAGAGGGGGGGACATAGACACAGATAGAGAGACAGGGAGACAGAGACACAGATAGAGAGACAGGGAGACAGAGAGATACACACAAAGAGACAGACAGAGAAACACAGCGATAGAGATAGAAACCCAGATATATAGATACAGATAAACAGAGAGACAGGGAGACAGAGACACAGATAGAGAGACAGGGAGACAGAGACACAGATAGTGAGACAGAGAGACAGAGACACAGATAGAGAGACAGGGAGACAGAGAGATAAACACAGAGAGACAGGGAGACAGAGACACAGATAGCGAGACAGAGAGACAGAGACACAGATAGAGAGACAGGGAGACAGAGAGATACACACAGAGAGACAGGGAGACAGAGACACAGATAGAGAGACAGGGAGACAGAGACACAGATAGAGAGACATGGAGACAGAGACACAGATAGAGAGACATGGAGACAGAGACACAGATAGAGAGACAGGGAGACAGAGACACAGATAGAGAGACAGGGAGACAGAGACACAGATAGAGAGACAGGGAGAATGAGAGACAGATAGAGAGACAGGGAGAATGAGAGACAGATAGAGAGACAGAGACACAGATAGAGAGACAGGGAGACAGAGACACAGATACACAGATAGAGAGACAGGGAGACAGAGACACAGATACAGAGAGACAGGGAGACAGAGAGACAGATAGAGAGACAGGGAGACAGAGAGATACACACAGAGAGACAGAGAGACAGAGACACAGTTAGAGAGACAGGGAGACAGAGACACAGATAGAGAGACAGGGAGACAGAGAGATACACACAGAGAGACAGAGAGACAGAGACACAGATAGACAGACAGGGAGACAGAGACACAGATAGAGAGACAGAGAGACAGAGACACAGATACAGAGAGACAGGGAGACAGAGAGACAGATAGAGAGACAGGGAGACAGAGAGATACACACAGAGAGACAGGGAGACAGAGACACAGATAGAGAGACAGGGAGACAGAGAGATACACACAGAGAGACAGGGAGACAGAGACACAGATAGAGAGACAGAGAGACAGAGACACAGATAGAGAGACAGGGAGACAGAGAGATACACACAGAGAGAAAGGGAGAAAGAGACAGAGATAGAGAGACAGGGAGACAGAGACACAGATAGAGAGACAGGGAGAGAGAGATACACACAGAGAGACAGGGAGACAGAGACACAGATAGAGAGACAGGGAGACAGAGACACAGATAGAGAGACAGGGAGACAGAGAGATACACACAGAGAGACAGAGAGACAGAGACACAGATAGAGAGACAGGGAGACAGAGACACAGATAGAGAGACAGGGAGACAGAGAGATACACACAGAGAGACAGAGAGACAGAGACACAGATAGAGAGACAGGGAGACAGAGACACAGATAGAGAGACAGGGAGACAGAGACACAGATAGAGAGACAGGGAGACAGAGACACAGATACAGAGAGACAGGGAGACAGAGAGACAGATAGAGAGACAGGGAGACAGAGAGACAGGGAGACAGGGACACAGATAGAGAGACAGGGAGACAGAGAGATACACACAGAGAGACAGGGAGAAAGAGACAGAGATAGAGAGACAGGGAGACAGAGACACAGATAGAGAGACAGGGAGAGAGAGATACACACAGAGAGACAGGGAGACAGAGACACAGATATAGAGACAGGGAGACAGAGACACAGATAGAGAGACAGGGAGACAGAGAGATACACACACAGAGAGACAGAGAGACAGAGACACAGATAGAGAGACAGGGAGACAGAGACACAGATAGAGAGACAGGGAGACAGAGAGATACACACAGAGAGACAGAGAGACAGAGACACAGATAGAGAGACAGGGAGACAGAGACACAGATACAGAGAGACAGAGACACAGATAGAGAGACAGGGAGACAGAGACACAGATAGAGAGATAGGGAGACAGAGACACAGATAGAGAGACAGGGAGACAGAGACACAGATAGAGAGACAGGGAGACAGAGACACAGATAGAGAGACAGGGAGACAGAGAGATACACACAGAGAGACAGAGACACAGATAGAGAGACAGGGAGACAGAGAGATACACACAGAGAGACAGAGACACAGATAGAGAGACAGGGAGACAGAGACACAGATACAGAGAGACAGAGACACAGATAGAGAGACAGGGAGACAGAGACACAGATATAGAGACAGGGAGACAGAGAGATACACACAGAGAGACAGAGACACAGATAGAGAGACAGGGAGACAGAGACACAGATACAGAGAGACAGAGAGACAGAGACACAGATAGAGAGACAGGGAGACAGAGACACAGATAGAGAGACAGGGAGACAGAGACACAGATACAGAGTGACAGAGACATAGATAGAGAGACAGGGAGACAGAGACACAGATAGAGAGACAGGGAGACAGAGACACAGATAGAGAGACAGGGAGACAGAGACACAGATACAGAGAGACAGAGACACAGATAGAGAGACAGGGAGACAGAGACACAGATATAGAGACAGGGAGACAGAGAGATACACACAGAGAGACAGAGACACAGATAGAGAGACAGGGAGACAGAGACACAGATACAGAGAGACAGAGAGACAGAGACACAGATAGAGAGACAGGGAGACAGAGACACAGATAGAGAGACAGGGAGACAGAGACACAGATACAGAGTGACAGAGACACAGATAGAGAGACAGGGAGACAGAGACACAGATAGAGAGACAGGGAGACAGAGACACAGATAGAGAGACAGGGAGACAGAGAGATACACACAGAGAGACAGAGAGACAGAGACACAGAAAGAGAGACAGGGAGACAGAGACACAGATAGAGAGACAGGGAGACAGAGAGATACACACAGAGAGACAGAGAGACAGACACAGATAGAGAGACAGGGAGACAGAGACACAGATACAGAGAGACAGAGAGACAGAGACACAAATAGAGAGACAGGGAGACAGAGACACAGATAGAGAGACAGGGAGACAGAGACACAGATAGAGAGACAAGTAGACAGAGAGATACACACAAAGAGACAGAGATACAGAGACACAGATAGAGAGACAGGGAGACAGAGACACAGATACAGAGAGACAGAGACACAGATAGAGAGACAGGGAGACAGAGACACAGATAGAGAGACAGGGAGACAGAGACACAGATAGAGAGACAGGGAGACAGAGAGATACACACAGACAGAGAGACAGAGACACAGATAGAGAGACAGGGAGACAGAGACACAGATACAGAGAGACAGGGAGACAGAGACAGATAGAGAGACAGGGAGACAGAGAGACAGATAGAGAGACAGGGAGACAGAGACACAGATAGAGAGACAGGGAGACAGAGAGATACACACAGGGAGACAGAGACACAGATAGAGAGACAGGGAGACAGAGAGATACACACAGAGAGACAGGGAGACAGAGACACAGATAGAGAGACAGGGAGACAGAGAGATACACACAGAGAGACAGAGAGACAGAGACACAGATAGAGAGACAGGGAGACAGAGACACAGATAGAGAGACAGGGAGACAGAGAGATACACACAGAGAGACAGGGAGACAGAGACACAGATAGAGAGACAGGGAGACAGAGAGATACACACAGAGAGACAGGGAGACAGAGACACAGATAGAGAGACAGGGAGACAGAGACACAGATAGAGAGACAGGGAGACAGAGAGATACACAGAGAGACAGAGACACAGATAGAGAGACAGGGAGACAGAGACACAGATACAGAGAGACAGAGAGACAGAGACACAGATAGAGAGACAGGGAGACAGAGACACAGATAGAGAGACAGGGAGACAGAGACACAGATAGAGAGACAGGGAGACAGAAAGATACACACAGAGAGACAGAGAGACAGAGACACAGATAGAGAGACAGGGAGACAGAGACACAGATACAGAGAGACAGAGACACAGATAGAGAGACAGGGAGACAGAGACACAGATAGAGAGACAGGGAGACAGAGACACAGATAGAGAGACAGGGAGACAGAGACACAGATAGAGAGACAGGGAGACAGAGAGATACACACAGAGAGACAGATAGACAGAGACACAGATAGAGAGACAGGGAGACAGAGACACAGATAGAGAGACAGGGAGACAGAGAGATACACACAGAGAGACAGAGAGAAAGAGACACAGATAGAGAGACAGGGAGACAGAGACACAGATACAGAGAGACAGAGAGACAGAGACACAGATAGAGAGACAGGGAGACAGAGACACAGATAGAGAGACAGGGAGACAGAGACACAGATAGAGAGACAGGGAGACAGAGAAACAGATAGAGAGACAGGGAGACAGAGAGATACACACAGAGAGACAGAGACACAGATAGAGAGACAGGGAGACAGAGACACAGATACAGAGAGACAGAGACACAGATAGAGAGACAGGGAGACAGAGACACAGATAGAGAGACAGGGAGACAGAGACACAGATAGAGAGACAGGGAGACAGAGAGATACACACAGAGAGACAGAGACACAGATAGAGAGACAGGGAGACAGAGACACAGATACAGAGAGACAGAGAGACAGAGACACAGATAGAGAGACAGGCAGATAGAGACACAGATAGAGAGACAGGGACACAGAGACACAGATAGAGAGACAGGGAGACAGAGACACAGATAGAGAGACAGGGAGACAGAGAGATACACACAGAGAGACAGAGAGACAGAGACACAGATAGAGAGACAGGGAGACAGAGACACAGATACAGAGAGACAGAGACACAGATAGAGAGACAGGGAGACAGAGACACAGATAGAGAGACAGGGAGACAGAGACACAGATAGAGAGACAGGGAGACAGAGACACAGATAGAGAGACTGGGAGACAGAGAGATACACACAGAGAGACAGAGAGACAGAGACACAGATAGAGAGACAGGGAGACAGAGAGATACACACAGAGAGACAGAGACACATATAGAGAGACAGGGAGACAGAGACACAGATACAGAGAGACAGAGACACAGATAGAGAGACATGGAGACAGAGACACAGATAGAGAGACAGGGAGACAGAGACACAGATAGAGAGACAGGGAGACAGAGAGATACACACAGAGAGACAGAGACACAGATAGAGAGACAGGGAGACAGAGAGATACACACAGAGAGACAGAGACACAGATAGAGAGACAGGGAGACAGAGACACAGATACAGAGAGACAGAGAGACAGAGACACAGATAGAGAGACAGGGAGACCTAGACACAGATAGAGAGACAGGGAGACAGAGACACAGATAGAGAGACAGGGAGACAGAGACACAGATAGAGAGACAGGGAGACAGAGAGATACACACAGAGAGACAGAGACACAGATAGAGAGACAGGGAGACAGAGACACAGATACAGAGAGACAGAGACACAGATAGAGAGACAGGGAGACAGAGACACAGATAGAGAGATAGGGAGACAGAGACACAGATAGAGAGACAGGGAGACAGAGACACAGATAGAGAGACAGGGAGACAGAGACACAGATAGAGAGACAGGGAGACAGAGAGATACACACAGAGAGACAGAGACACAGATAGAGAGACAGGGAGACAGAGAGATACACACAGAGAGACAGAGACACAGATAGAGAGACAGGGAGACAGAGACACAGATACAGAGAGACAGAGACACAGATAGAGAGACAGGGAGACAGAGACACAGATATAGAGACAGGGAGACAGAGAGATACACACAGAGAGACAGAGACACAGATAGAGAGACAGGGAGACAGAGACACAGATACAGAGAGACAGAGAGACAGAGACACAGATAGAGAGACAGGGAGACAGAGACACAGATAGAGAGACAGGGAGACAGAGACACAGATACAGAGTGACAGAGACATAGATAGAGAGACAGGGAGACAGAGACACAGATAGAGAGACAGGGAGACAGAGACACAGATAGAGAGACAGGGAGACAGAGACACAGATACAGAGAGACAGAGACACAGATAGAGAGACAGGGAGACAGAGACACAGATATAGAGACAGGGAGACAGAGAGATACACACAGAGAGACAGAGACACAGATAGAGAGACAGGGAGACAGAGACACAGATACAGAGAGACAGAGAGACAGAGACACAGATAGAGAGACAGGGAGACAGAGACACAGATAGAGAGACAGGGAGACAGAGACACAGATACAGAGTGACAGAGACACAGATAGAGAGACAGGGAGACAGAGACACAGATAGAGAGACAGGGAGACAGAGACACAGATAGAGAGACAGGGAGACAGAGACACAGATAGAGAGACAGGGAGACAGAGAGATACACACAGAGAGACAGAGAGACAGAGACACAGAAAGAGAGACAGGGAGACAGAGACACAGATAGAGAGACAGGGAGACAGAGAGATACACACAGAGAGACAGAGAGACAGACACAGATAGAGAGACAGGGAGACAGAGACACAGATACAGAGAGACAGAGAGACAGAGACACAAATAGAGAGACAGGGAGACAGAGACACAGATAGAGAGACAGGGAGACAGAGACACAGATAGAGAGACAAGTAGACAGAGAGATACACACAAAGAGACAGAGATACAGAGACACAGATAGAGAGACAGGGAGACAGAGACACAGATACAGAGAGACAGAGACACAGATAGAGAGACAGGGAGACAGAGACACAGATAGAGAGACAGGGAGACAGAGACACAGATAGAGAGACAGGGAGACAGAGAGATACACACAGACAGAGAGACAGAGACACAGATAGAGAGACAGGGAGACAGAGACACAGATACAGAGAGACAGGGAGACAGAGACAGATAGAGAGACAGGGAGACAGAGAGACAGATAGAGAGACAGGGAGACAGAGACACAGATAGAGAGACAGGGAGACAGAGAGATACACACAGGGAGACAGAGACACAGATAGAGAGACAGGGAGACAGAGAGATACACACAGAGAGACAGGGAGACAGAGACACAGATAGAGAGACAGGGAGACAGAGAGATACACACAGAGAGACAGAGAGACAGAGACACAGATAGAGAGACAGGGAGACAGAGACACAGATAGAGAGACAGGGAGACAGAGAGATACACACAGAGAGACAGGGAGACAGAGACACAGATAGAGAGACAGGGAGACAGAGACACAGATAGAGAGACAGGGAGACAGAGAGATACACAGAGAGACAGAGACACAGTTAGAGAGACAGGGAGACAGAGACACAGATACAGAGAGACAGAGAGACAGAGACACAGATAGAGAGACAGGGAGACAGAGACACAGATAGAGAGACAGGGAGACAGAGACACAGATAGAGAGACAGGGAGACAGAAAGATACACACAGAGAGACAGAGAGACAGAGACACAGATAGAGAGACAGGGAGACAGAGACACAGATACAGAGAGACAGAGACACAGATAGAGAGACAGGGAGACAGAGACACAGATAGAGAGACAGGGAGACAGAGACACAGATAGAGAGACAGGGAGACAGAGACACAGATAGAGAGACAGGGAGACAGAGAGATACACACAGAGAGACAGATAGACAGAGACACAGATAGAGAGACAGGGAGACAGAGACACAGATAGAGAGACAGGGAGACAGAGAGATACACACAGAGAGACAGAGAGAAAGAGACACAGATAGAGAGACAGGGAGACAGAGACACAGATACAGAGAGACAGAGAGACAGAGACACAGATAGAGAGACAGGGAGACAGAGACACAGATAGAGAGACAGGGAGACAGAGACACAGATAGAGAGACAGGGAGACAGAGAAACAGATAGAGAGACAGGGAGACAGAGAGATACACACAGAGAGACAGAGACACAGATAGAGAGACAGGGAGACAGAGACACAGATACAGAGAGACAGAGACACAGATAGAGAGACAGGGAGACAGAGACACAGATAGAGAGACAGGGAGACAGAGACACAGATAGAGAGACAGGGAGACAGAGAGATACACACAGAGAGACAGAGACACAGATAGAGAGACAGGGAGACAGAGACACAGATACAGAGAGACAGAGAGACAGAGACACAGATAGAGAGACAGGCAGATAGAGACACAGATAGAGAGACAGGGACACAGAGACACAGATAGAGAGACAGGGAGACAGAGACACAGATAGAGAGACAGGGAGACAGAGAGATACACACAGAGAGACAGAGAGACAGAGACACAGATAGAGAGACAGGGAGACAGAGACACAGATACAGAGAGACAGAGACACAGATAGAGAGACAGGGAGACAGAGACACAGATAGAGAGACAGGGAGACAGAGACACAGATAGAGAGACAGGGAGACAGAGACACAGATAGAGAGACTGGGAGACAGAGAGATACACACAGAGAGACAGAGAGACAGAGACACAGATAGAGAGACAGGGAGACAGAGAGATACACACAGAGAGACAGAGACACATATAGAGAGACAGGGAGACAGAGACACAGATACAGAGAGACAGAGACACAGATAGAGAGACATGGAGACAGAGACACAGATAGAGAGACAGGGAGACAGAGACACAGATAGAGAGACAGGGAGACAGAGAGATACACACAGAGAGACAGAGACACAGATAGAGAGACAGGGAGACAGAGAGATACACACAGAGAGACAGAGACACAGATAGAGAGACAGGGAGACAGAGACACAGATACAGAGAGACAGAGAGACAGAGACACAGATAGAGAGACAGGGAGACATAGACACAGATAGAGAGACAGGGAGACAGAGACACAGATAGAGAGACAGGGAGACAGAGACACAGATAGAGAGACAGGGAGACAGAGAGATACACACAGAGAGACAGAGACACAGATAGAGAGACAGGGAGACAGAGACACAGATACAGAGAGACAGAGAGACAGAGACACAGATAGAGAGACAGGGAGACAGAGACACAGATAGAGAGACAGGGAGACAGAGACACAGATAGAGAGACAGGGAGACAGAGACACAGATAGAGAGACAGGGAGACAGAGAGATACACACAGAGAGACAGAGACACAGATAGAGAGACAGGGAGACAGAGACACAGATACAGAGAGACAGAGACACAGATAGAGAGACAGGGAGACAGAGACACAGAGAGAGAGACAGGGAGACAGAGACACAGATAGAGAGACAGAGAGACAGAGACACAGATAGAGAGACAGGGAGACAGAGACACAGATACAGAGAGACAGAGACACAGATAGAGAGACAGGGAGACAGAGACACAGATAGAGAGACAGGGAGACAGAGAGATACACACAGAGAGACAGAGAGACAGAGACACAGATAGAGAGACAGGGAGACAGAGACACAGATAGAGAGACATGGAGACAGAGACACAGATAGAGAGACAGGGAGACAGAGACACAGATAGAGAGACAGGGAGACAGAGACACAGATAGAGAGACAGGGAGACAGAGACACAGATAGAGAGACAGGGAGACAGAGAGATACACACAGAGAGACAGAGAGACAGAGACACAGATAGAGAGACAGGGAGACAGAGACACAGATACAGAGATACAGAGACACAGATAGAGAGACAGGGAGACAGAGAAACAGATAGAGGGACAGGGAGACAGAGACACAGATAGAGAGACAGGGAGACAGAGAGATACACACAGAGAGACAGAGAGACAGAGACACAGATAGAGAGACAGGGAGACAGAGACACAGATACAGAGAGACAGGGAGACAGAGAGACAGATAGAGAGACAGGGAGACAGAGAGACAGATAGAGAGACATGGAGACATAGACACAGATAGAGAGACAGGGAGACAGAGACACAGATAGAGAGACAGGGAGACAGAGAGATACACACAGGGAGACAGAGACACAGATAGAGAGACAGGGAGACAGAGAGATACACACAGAGAGACAGGGAGACAGAGACACAGATAGAGAGACAGTGAGACAGAGAGATACACACAGAGAGACAGAGAGACAGAGACACAGATAGAGAGACAGGGAGACAGAGACACAGATACAGAGAGACAGAGACACAGATAGAGAGACAGGGAGACAGAGACACAGATAGAGAGACAGGGAGACAGAGACACAGATAGAGAGACAGGGAGACAGAGACACAGATAAAGAGACAGGGAGACAGAGACACAGATAGAGAGACAGGGAGACAGAGACACAGATACAGGGAGACAGGGAGACAGAGACACAGATAGAGAGACAGGGAGACAGAGACACAGATAGAGAGACAGGGAGACAGAGAGATACACACAGAGAGACAGGGAGACAGAGACACAGATAGAGAGACAGGGAGACAGAGAGATACACACAGAGAGACAGAGAGACAGAGACACAGATAGAGAGGCAGGGAGACAGAGACACAGATAGAGAGACAGGGAGACAGAGACACAGATAGAGAGACAGGGAGACAGAGAGACAGATAGAGAGACAGGGAGACAGAGACACAGATAGAGAGACAGGGAGACAGAGAGATAGATAGAGAGACAGGGAGACAGAGACACAGATAGAGAGACAGGGAGACAGAGAGACAGATAGAAAGACAGGGAGACAGAGAGATACACACAGAGAGACAGGGAGACAGAGACACAGATAGCGAGACAGAGAGACAGAGAGATACACACAGAGAGACAGGGAGACAGAGACACAGATAGCGAGACATAGAAACAGAGACACAGATAGAGAGACAGAGACACAGTTAGAGAGTCAGGGAGACAGAGATACACACAGAGAGACAATGAGACAGAGGTACAGATAGAGAGACAGGGAGACAGAGACACAGATAGAGAGACAGGGAGACAGAGACACAGATAGAGAGACAGGGAGACAGAGACACAGATAGAGAGACAGGGAGACAGAGAGATACACACAGAGAGACAGAGACACAGATAGCGAGACAGAGAGACAGAGACACAGATAGAGAGACAGGGAGACAGAGACACAGATAGAGAGACAGAGAGACAGAGAGATACACACAGAGAGACAGGGAGACAGAGACACAGATAGCGAGACAGAGAGACAGAGACACAGATAGAGAGACAGGGAGACAGAGAGATACACACAGAGAGACAGAGACACAGAGACACAGATAGAGAGACAGGGAGACAGAGACACAGATAGAGAGACAGGGAGACAGAGACACAGATAGAGAGACAGAGAAACACAGCGATAGAGATAGAGACACAGATATATAGATACAGATAAACAGAGAGAGAGAGGGAGACAGAGACACAGATAGAGACAGGGAGACAGAGACACAGATAGAGAGACAGACAGAGACACAGATAGAGAGACAGGGAGACAGAGAGATACACACAGAAAGACAGAGAGACAGAGATCATTTCATTAAATTTGAAAATAAATATAAAATACACTGAGTTACTGCAGTACACATACAGGGGCAGATTTATTAAACTCGGTGAAGTGATAAAGTGGAAGGTGATAAAGTACCAGCCAATCAGCTCCTAACTGTCATTTTTCAAACCCAGCCTGTGACATGGTAGTAAGGATCTGATTGGCTGGTCCTTTATCACCATCCACTTTATCATTTCACCGAGATTAATAAATCTTCCCCATAGTTGTTTACCACACTGCAGGTTGCTGCCAGTGAGTGTCAGTTCCGTTCTTGATGGAGTTCTGCTACGGCTGCCGCATGGGTGAGAAAGGTGTCTGCAGGGAGCGCATAGTTGTCCAGGAGTGTGCTGCTGCTTATGCCCGGCGCTCTCGCTCTCACTCTCACTCTCCATGCTGGCTGCTCCTCTTAGGTGGCCACGGCGGTATTGTGACATCATTCATTCAAGCACGGATCGGACCATGTGATGGGGTAACCAAAGGAGGGGAGGGCTTTTAATTTGTCTTTTTTTCACACTTGCACCGCGCCAGGTGGCAGCCAGCGCAATCAATTTATTTGGTCCTTTGTGAATGTGAACCTCAGGGCCCGGATATTTGGGGGTGCCTGTGTGCACGCCTATGTTTCTAAGCTATTTGACTAGATTGCTTAGAAGTTAAGCATGGTTCTCTCTGTGTGTATGCCCATAGCGATAGCATGCAGGATCAATCTAGCAGGTAGCTCACTTCAGTGCTGTGTGAAGTGAGTGGTCCTCTGCCCCTCCGCTAAGCACACATCGCACTGAGTGCTGAGCGGGAGGAGAGATGTGTGATGAGCGGGGGGAGAGATGTGTGATGAGTGGGGAGTAGAGATGTGTAATGAGCGGGGAGAGAGATGTGTGATGAGCAGGGAGGAGAGATGTGTGATGAGCGGGGGAGGAGAGATGTGTGATGAGCGGGAGGAGAGATGTGTGATGAGCGGGGGGAGAGATGTGTGATGAGCAGGGAGGAGAGATGTGTGATGAGCGGGGAGGAGAGATGTGTAATGAGCGGGGAGGAGAGATGTGTGATGAGCGGGGGGAGAGATGTGTGATGAGCGGGGAGGAGAGATGTGTGATGAGCGGGGAGGAGAGATGTGTGATGAGCGGGGGAGGAGAGATGTGTGATGAGCGGGGAGTAGAGATGTGTAATGAGCGGGGGGAGAGATGTGTGATGAGCGGGGAGGAGAGATGTGTGATGAGCGGGAGGAGAGATGTGTGATGAGCGGGGGGAGAGATGTGTGATGAGCGGGGGGAGAGATGTGTGATGAGCAGGGAGGAGAGATGTGTGATGAGCGGGGAGGAGAGATGTGTAATGAGCGGGGAGGAGAGATGTGTGATGAGCGGGGGGAGAGATGTGTGATGAGCGGGGAGGAGAGATGTGTGATGAGCGGGGAGGAGAGATGTGTGATGAGCGGGGGAGGAGAGATGTGTGATGAGCGGGGAGTAGAGATGTGTAATGAGCGGGGGGAGAGATGTGTGATGAGCGGGGGAGGAGAGATGTGTGATGAGCGGGGAGGAGAGATGTGTGATGAGCGGGGAGGAGAGATGTGTGATGAGCGGGGGGAGAGATGTGTGATGAGCGGGGGGGGGAGGAGAGATGTGTAATGAGCGGGGGGAGAGATGTGTGATGAGCGGGGGGGGGAGGAGAGATGTGTGATGAGCGGGGAGAGATGTGTGATGAGCGGGGAGGAGAGATGTGTGATGAGCGGGGAGTAGAGATGTGTAATGAGCGGGGGGAGAGATGTGTGATGAGCGGGGGGGGAGGAGAGCTGTGTGATGAGCGGGGGGGGAGGAGAGCTGTGTGATGAGCGGGAGGAGAGCTGTGTGATGAGCGGGAGGAGAGCTGTGTGATGAGCGGGGGGAGGAGAGATGTGTGATGAGCGAGGGGACATATGTGTGATGAGCGGGGAGGAGAGATGTGTGATGAGCGGGGGGAGAGATGTGTGATGAGCGGGGAGGAGAGATGTGTGATGAGCGGGGGGAGAGATGCGTGATGAGCGGAGCGGAGAGATGTGTGATGAGCGGGGGGGGAGGAGAGATGTGTGATGACCGGGGGGAGGAGAGATGTGAGATGAGCGGGGGGAGGAGAGATGTGTGATGAGCGGGAGGAGAGATGTGTGATAAGCGGGGGAGGAGAGATGTGTGATGAGCGGGGGGAGAGATGCGTGATGAGCGGAGCGGAGAGATGTGTGATGAGCGGGGGGGGAGGAGAGATGTGTGATGAGCGGGGAGGAGAGATGTGTGATGAGCGGGGGGGGAGGAGAGCTGTGTGATGAGCGGGAGGAGAGCTGTGTGATGAGCGGGAGGAGAGATGTGTGATGTGCGGGAGGAGAGATGTGTGATGAGCGCGGAGTAGAGATGTGTAATGAGCGGGGGGAGAGATGTGTGATGAGCGGGGGGGGAGGAGAGATGTGTGATGAGCGGGGAGGAGAGATGTGTGATGAGCGGGGGGGGGGAGGAGAGCTGTGTGATGAGCGGGAGGAGAGCTGTGTGATGAGCGGGAGGAGAGATGTGTGATGAGCGGGGGGAGGAGAGATGTGTGATGAGCGAGGGGACATATGTGTGATGAGCGGGGAGGAGAGATGTGTGATGAGCGGGGGGAGAGATGTGTGATGAGCGGGGAGGAGAGATGTGTGATGACCGGGGGGAGGAGAGATGTGAGATGAGCGGGGGGAGGAGAGATGTGTGATGAGCGGGAGGAGAGATGTGTGATAAGCGGGGGAGGAGAGATGTGTGATGAGCGGGGGGAGAGATGCGTGATGAGCGGGGGAGAGATGTGTGATGAGCGGGGGGAGGAGAGATGTGTGATGAGCGGGGAGGAGAGATGTGTGATGAGCGGGGAGGAGAGATGTGTGATGAGCGGGGGGAGAGATGTGTGATGAGCGGGGGAGGAGAGATGTGTGATGAGCGGGGGAGGAGAGATGTGTGATGAGCGGGGGGGAGAGATGTGTTGTGATGAGCAGGTGGAGAGATGTGTGATGAGCGGGGAGGAGAGATGTGTGATGAGCGGGGAGGAGAGATGTGTGATGAGCGGGGAGGAGAGATGTGTGATGAGCGGGGAGGAGAGATGTGTGATGAGTGGGGGAGAGAGATGTGTGATGAGCGGGGGAGGAGAGATGTGTGATGAGCGGGGGAGGAGAGATGTGTGATGAGCGGGAGGAGAGATGTGTGATGAGCGGGGGGGAGGAGAGATGTGTGATGAGCGGGAGGAGAGATGTGTGATGAGCGGGAGGAGAGATGTGTGCTGAGCGGGAGGAGAGATGTGTGATGAGCGGGGGGAGAGATGTGTGATGAGCAGGGAGGAGAGATGTGTGATGAGCGGGGGGAGAGATGTGTGATGAGCGGGGGAGGAGAGATGTGTGATGAGTGGGGAGTAGAGATGTGTGATGAGCGGGGGGAGAGATGTGTGATGAGCGGGGAGGAGAGATGTGTGATGAGCGGGGAGGAGAGATGTGTGATGAGCGGGGGAGGAGAGATGTGTGATGAGCGGGGAGTAGAGATGTGTAATGAGCGGGGGGAGAGATGTGTGATGAGCGGGGGAGGAGAGATGTGTGATGAGCGGGGAGGAGAGATGTGTGATGAGCGGGGAGGAGAGATGTGTGATGAGCGGGGGGAGAGATGTGTGATGAGCGGGGGGGGGAGGAGAGATGTGTAATGAGCGGGGGGAGAGATGTGTGATGAGCGGGGGGGGGAGGAGAGATGTGTGATGAGCGGGGAGAGATGTGTGATGAGCGGGGAGGAGAGATGTGTGATGAGCGGGGAGTAGAGATGTGTAATGAGCGGGGGGAGAGATGTGTGATGAGCGGGGGGGGGGGAGAGCTGTGTGATGAGCGGGGGGGGAGGAGAGCTGTGTGATGAGCGGGAGGAGAGCTGTGTGATGAGCGGGAGGAGAGCTGTGTGATGAGCGGGGGGAGGAGAGATGTGTGATGAGCGAGGGGACATATGTGTGATGAGCGGGGAGGAGAGATGTGTGATGAGCGGGGGGAGAGATGTGTGATGAGCGGGGAGGAGAGATGTGTGATGAGCGGGGGGAGAGATGCGTGATGAGCGGAGCGGAGAGATGTGTGATGAGCGGGGGGGGAGGAGAGATGTGTGATGACCGGGGGGAGGAGAGATGTGAGATGAGCGGGGGGAGGAGAGATGTGTGATGAGCGGGAGGAGAGATGTGTGATAAGCGGGGGAGGAGAGATGTGTGATGAGCGGGGGGAGAGATGCGTGATGAGCGGAGCGGAGAGATGTGTGATGAGCGGGGGGGGCGGAGAGATGTGTGATGAGCGGGGAGGAGAGATGTGTGATGAGCGGGGGGGGAGGAGAGCTGTGTGATGAGCGGGAGGAGAGCTGTGTGATGAGCGGGAGGAGAGATGTGTGATGTGCGGGAGGAGAGATGTGTGATGAGCGCGGAGTAGAGATGTGTAATGAGCGGGGGGAGAGATGTGTGATGAGCGGGGGGGGAGGAGAGATGTGTGATGAGCGGGGAGGAGAGATGTGTGATGAGCGGGGGGGGGAGGAGAGCTGTGTGATGAGCGGGAGGAGAGCTGTGTGATGAGCGGGAGGAGAGATGTGTGATGAGCGGGGGGAGGAGAGATGTGTGATGAGCGAGGGGACATATGTGTGATGAGCGGGGAGGAGAGATGTGTGATGAGCGGGGGGAGAGATGTGTGATGAGCGGGGAGGAGAGATGTGTGATGACCGGGGGGAGGAGAGATGTGAGATGAGCGGGGGGAGGAGAGATGTGTGATGAGCGGGAGGAGAGATGTGTGATAAGCGGGGGAGGAGAGATGTGTGATGAGCGGGGGGAGAGATGCGTGATGAGCGGGGGAGAGATGTGTGATGAGCGGGGGGAGGAGAGATGTGTGATGAGCGGGGAGGAGAGATGTGTGATGAGCGGGGAGGAGAGATGTGTGATGAGCGGGGGGAGAGATGTGTGATGAGCGGGGGAGGAGAGATGTGTGATGAGCGGGGGAGGAGAGATGTGTGATGAGCGGGGGGGAGAGATGTGTTGTGATGAGCAGGTGGAGAGATGTGTGATGAGCGGGGAGGAGAGATGTGTGATGAGCGGGGAGGAGAGATGTGTGATGAGCGGGGAGGAGAGATGTGTGATGAGCGGGGAGGAGAGATGTGTGATGAGTGGGGGAGAGAGATGTGTGATGAGCGGGGGAGGAGAGATGTGTGATGAGCGGGGGAGGAGAGATGTGTGATGAGCGGGAGGAGAGATGTGTGATGAGCGGGGGGGAGGAGAGATGTGTGATGAGCGGGAGGAGAGATGTGTGATGAGCGGGAGGAGAGATGTGTGCTGAGCGGGAGGAGAGATGTGTGATGAGCGGGGGGAGAGATGTGTGATGAGCGGGGGGAGAGATGTGTGATGAGCGGGGGGAGAGATGTGTGATGAGCGGGGAGGAGAGATGTGTGATGAGCAGGGAGGAGAGATGTGTGATGAGCGGGGAGGGGAGATGTGTGATGAGCGGGGGGAGAGATGTGTGATGAGCGGGGGAGAGGGATCTGTGATGAGTGGGGGGAGAGAGATGTGTGATGAGCGGGGAGGAGAGATGTGTGATGATCGGGGAGGAGAGATGTGTGATGAGCGGGGGAGGAGAGATGTGTGATGAGCGGGGGGAGATATGTGTGATGAGCGGGGAGGAGAGATGTGTGATGAGCGGGGGAGGAGAGATGTGTGATGAGCGGGGAGGAGAGATGTGTGATGAGCGGAGCGGAGAGATGTGTGATGAGCGGGGAGGAGAGATGTGTGATGAGCGGGGGAGGAGAGATGTGTGATGAGCGGGGAGGAGAGATGTGTGATGAGCGGGGGAGAGAGATGTGTGATGAGCGGGAGGAGAGATGTGTGCTGAGCGGGTGGAGAGATGTGTGATGAGCGGGGGAGGAGAGATGTGTGATGAGCGGAGCGGAGAGATGTGTGATGAGCGGAGCGGAGAGATGTGTGATGAGCGTGGAGGAGAGATGTGTGATGAGCGGGGGAGGAGAGATGTGTGATGAGCGGGGAGGAGAGATGTGTGATGAGCGGGGGAGGAGAGATGTGTGATGAGCGGGGGAGGAGTGATGTGTGATGAGCGGGGGGAGGAGAGATGTGTGATGAGCAGGGAGGAGAGATGTGTGATGAGCGGGGGGAGAGATGTGTGATGAGCGGGGGGAGAGATGTGTGATGAGCGGGGGAGGAGAGATGTGTGATGAGCGGGGGAGGAGAGATGTGTGATGAGCGGGGGGAGATATGTGTGATGAGCGGGGAGGAGAGATGTGTGATTAGCGGGGAGGAGAGATGTTTGACGAGCGGGGGAGGAGAGATGTGTGATGAGCGGGGGAGGGAGATATGTGTGATGAGCGGGGAGGAGAGATGTGTGATGAGCGGGAGGAGAGATGTGTGATGAGCGGGTGAGAGATGTGTGATGAGCGGGGAGGAGAGATGTGTGATGAGCGGGTGAGATATGTGTGATGAGCGGGGAGGAGAGATGTGTGATGAGCGGGGAGGAGAGATGTGTGATGAGCGGGGAGGAGAGATGTGTGATGAGCGGGGGAGGAGAGATGTGTGATGAGCGGGAAGGAGAGATGTGTGATGAGCGGAGAGGAGAGATGTGTGATGAGCGGGGAGGAGAGATGTGTGATGAGCGGGGGAGGAGAGATGTGTGATGAGCGGGGAGGAGAGATGTGTGATGAGCGGGGGAGGAGAGATGTGTGATGAGCGGGGAGGAGAGCTGTGTGATGAGCGGGGAGGAGAGATGTGTGATGAGCGGGGGAGGAGAGATGTGTGATGAGCGGGGAGGAGAGATGTGTGATGAGCGGGGGAGGAGAGATGTGTGATGAGCGGGGGGAGATATGTGTGATGAGCGGGGAGGAGAGATGTGTGATGAGCGGGGAGGAGAGATGTGTGATGAGCGGGGGAGGGAGATATGTGTGATGAGCGGGGAGGAGAGATGTGTGATGAGCGGGGGGAGATATGTGTGATGAGCGGGGGGAGAGATGTGTGATGAGCGGGGAGGAGAGATGTGTGATGAGCGGGGAGGAGAGATGTGTGATGAGCGGGGGAGGAGAGATGTGTGATGAGCAGGGAGGAGAGATGTGTGATGAGCAGGGGAGAGATGTGTGATGAGCGGGGAGGAGAGATGTGTGATGAGCGGGGAGGAGAGATGTGTGATGAGCTGGGGAGGAGAGATGTGTGATGAGCAGGGAGGAGAGATGTGTGATGAGCGGGGAGGGGAGATGTGTGATGAGCGGGGGGAGAGATGTGTGATGAGCGGGAGGAGAGATGTGTGATGAGCGGGTGAGAGATGTGTGATGAGCGGGGAGGAGACATGTGTGATGAGCGGGGGAGAGATGTGTGATGAGCTGGGGGGGAGAGGTGTGTGATGAGCGGGGGGAGAGATGTGTGATGAGCGGGGGGAGAGATGTGTGATGAGCGGGGAGGAGAGATGTGTGATGAGCGGGGAGGAGAGATGTGTGATGAGCTGGGGGGGAGAGGTGTGTGATGAGCGGGGGGAGAGATGTGTGATGAGCGGGGGGAGAGATGTGTGATGAGCGGGGAGGAGAGATGTGTGATGAGCGGGGAGGAGAGATGTGTGATGAGCGGGGGAGGAGAGATGTGTGATGAGCAGGGAGGATAGATGTGTGATGAGCGGGGAGGGGAGATGTGTGATGAGCGGGGGGAGAGATGTGTGATGAGCGGGGGAGGAGTGATGTGTGATGAGCGGGGGGAGGAGAGATGTGTGATGAGCAGGGAGGAGAGATGTGTGATGAGCGGGGGGAGAGATGTGTGATGAGCGGGAGGAGAGATGTGTGATGAGCGGGGGAGGAGAGATGTGTGATGAGCGGGGGGAGGAGAGATGTGTGATGAGCCGGGGGGAGAGATGTGTGGTGAGCGGGGAGGAGTGATGTGTGATGAGCGGGGGGAGAGATGTGTGATGAGCAGGGAGGAGAGATGTGTGATGAGCGGGAGGAGAGATGTGTGATGAGCGGGGAGGAGTGATGTGTGATGAGCGGGGGGAGAGATGTGTGATGAGCGGGGGGAGGAGAGATGTGTGATGAGCGGGGGGAGAGATGTGTGATGAGCGGGGGAGGAGTGATGTGTGATGAGCGGGGGGAGGAGAGATGTGTGATGAGCAGGGAGGAGAGATGTGTGATGAGCGGGGGGAGAGATGTGTGATGAGCGGGATGAGAGATGTGTGATGAGCGGGGGAGGAGAGATGTGTGATGAGCGGGGTGGAGAGATGTGTGATGAGCGGGGGGAGAGATGTGTGATGAGCGGGGAGGAGAGATATGTGATGAGCGGGGGGAGGAGAGATGTGTGATGAGCAGGGAGGAGAGATGTGTGATGAGCGGGGAGGAGAGATGTGTGATGAGCGGGGAGGAGAGATGTGTGATGAGCGGGGAGGAGAGATGTGTGATGAGCGGGGAGGAGAGATGTGTGATGAGCTGGGGGGGAGAGGTGTGTGATGAGCGGGGGGAGAGATGTGTGATGAGCGGGGGGGGGAGAGATGCGTGATGAGCGGAGAGGAGAGATGTGTGATGAGCGGGGGAGGAGAGATGTGTGATGAGCTGGGGGGGGAGAGGTGTGTGATGAGCGGGGGGAGAGATGTGTGATGAGCGGGGGAGGAGAGATGTGTGATGAGCTGGGGGGGGAGAGGTGTGTGATGAGCGGGGGGAGAGATGTGTGATGAGCGGGGGAGAGATGTGTGATGAGCTGGGGGGGAGAGGTGTGTGATGAGCGGGGGGAGAGATGTGTGATGAGCGGGGGGAGAGATGTGTGATGAGCGGGGAGGAGAGATGTGTGATGAGCGGGGAGGAGAGATGTGTGATGAGCTGGGGGGGAGAGGTGTGTGATGAGCGGGGGGAGAGATGTGTGATGAGCGGGGGGAGAGATGTGTGATGAGCGGGGAGGAGAGATGTGTGATGAGCGGGGAGGAGAGATTTGTGATGAGCGGGGGAGGAGAGATGTGTGATGAGCAGGGAGGATAGATGTGTGATGAGCGGGGAGGGGAGATGTGTGATGAGCGGGGGGAGAGATGTGTGATGAGCGGGGGAGGAGTGATGTGTGATGAGCGGGGGGAGGAGAGATGTGTGATGAGCAGGGAGGAGAGATGTGTGATGAGCGGGGGGAGAGATGTGTGATGAGCGGGAGGAGAGATGTGTGATGAGCGGGGGAGGAGAGATGTGTGATGAGCGGGGGGAGGAGAGATGTGTGATGAGCCGGGGGGAGAGATGTGTGGTGAGCGGGGAGGAGTGATGTGTGATGAGCGGGGGGAGAGATGTGTGATGAGCAGGGAGGAGAGATGTGTGATGAGCGGGAGGAGAGATGTGTGATGAGCGGGGAGGAGTGATGTGTGATGAGCGGGGGGAGAGATGTGTGATGAGCGGGGGGAGGAGAGATGTGTGATGAGCGGGGGGAGAGATGTGTGATGAGCGGGGGAGGAGTGATGTGTGATGAGCGGGGGGAGGAGAGATGTGTGATGAGCAGGGAGGAGAGATGTGTGATGAGCGGGGGGAGAGATGTGTGATGAGCGGGATGAGAGATGTGTGATGAGCGGGGGAGGAGAGATGTGTGATGAGCGGGGTGGAGAGATGTGTGATGAGCGGGGGGAGAGAAGTGTGATGAGCGGGGAGGAGAGATATGTGATGAGCGGGGGAGGAGAGATGTGTGATGAGCATGGAGGAGAGATGTGTGATGAGCGGGGAGGAGAGATGTGTGATGAGCGGGGAGGAAAGATGTGTGATGAGCGGGGAGGAGAGATGTGTGATGAGCGGGGGGGAGAGATGTGTGATGAGCAGGGAGGAGAGATGTGGGATGAGCGGGGAGGAGAGATGTGTGATGAGCGGGGAGGAGAGATGTGTGATGAGCGGGGAGGAGAGATGTGTGATGAGCGGGGGGGAGAGATGTGTGATGAGCAGGGAGGAGAGATGTGGGATGAGCGGGGAGGAGAGATGTGTGATGAGCGGGAGGAGAGATGTGTGATGAGCGGGGAGGAGAGATGTGTGATGAGCGGGGGGAGAGATGTGTGATGAGCGGGGAGGAGAGATGTGTGATGAGCAGGGAGGAGAGATGTGTGATGAGCGGGGAGGAGAGATGTGTGATGAGCGGGGGGGAGAGATGTGTGATGAGCAGGGAGGAGAGATGTGTGATGAGCGGGGGAGGAGAGATGTGTGATGAGCGGGAGGAGAGATGTGTGATGAGCGGGGGAGGAGAGATGTGTGATGAGCGGGAGGAGAGATGTGTGATGAGCGGGAGGAGAGATGTGTGATGAGCGGGGAGGAGAGATGTGTGATGAGCGGGGAGGAGAGATGTGTGATGAGCGGGGGGGAAGAGAGATGAGATGAGTGGGGGGAGAGATGTGTGATGAGCGGGGGAGGAGAGATGTGTGATGAGCGGGGGAGGAGAGATGTGTGATGAGCGGGGGGGAGAGATGTGTGATGAGCGGGGAGGAGTGATGTGTGTTGAGCGGGGAGGAGAGATGTGTGATGAGCGGGAGGAGAGATGTGTGATGAGCGTGGGGGAGAGATGTGTGATGAGCGGGGAGGAGAGATGTGTGATGAGCGGGAGGAGAGATGTGTGATGAGCGGGGGGAGATATGTGTGATGAGCGGGGAGGAGAGATGTGTGATGAGCGGGGAGGAGAGATGTGTGATGAGCGGGAAGAGAGATGTGTGATGAGCAGGGGAGGAGAGATGTGTGATGAGCGGGGGGAGATATGTGTGATGTGCGGGGAGGAGAGATGTGTGATGAGCGGGGGTAGAGATGTGTGATGAGCGGGGAGGAGAGATGTGTGATGAGCGGGGGGGAGAGATGTGTGATGAGCAGGGGAGGAGAGATGTGTGATGAGCGGGGGTAGAGATGTGTGATGAGCGGGGAGGAGAGATGTGTGATGAGCGGGGGAGGAGAGATGTGTGATGAGCGGGGGAGAGAGATGTGTGATGAGCGGGGAGGAGAGATGTGTGATGAGCGGGGAGGAGAGATGTGTGATGAGCGGGGGAGGAGAGATGTGTGATGAGCGGGGGGGGAGAGATGTGTGATGAGCGGGGGAGGAGAGATGTGTGATGAGTGGGGAGGAGAGATGAGTGATGAGCGGGAGGAGAGATGTGTGATGAGCGGGGGGAGAGATGTGTGATGAGCGGGGGAGGAGAGATGTGTGATGAGCGGGGAGGAGAGATGTGTGATGAGCGTGGAGGAGAGATGTGTGATGAGCGGGGGAGGAGAGATGTGTGATGAGCGGGGGGAGAGATGTGTGATGAGCAGGGAGGAGAGATGTGTGATGAACAGGGAGGAGAGATGTGTGATGAGCTGGGAGGAGAGATGTGTGATGAGCGGGGGGGAGAGATGTGTGATGAGCGGGGAGGAGAGATGTGTGATGAGCAGGGAGGAGAGATGTGTGATGAGCAGGGAGGAGAGATGTGTGATGAGCGGGGAGGAGAGATGTGTGATGAGCGGGGGGGGGGGGGAAGGGTGGGATGAGCGGGAAGGAGATATGTGTGATGAGCGGTGGGGGAGAGATGCGTGATGAGCGGAGCGGAGAGATGTGTGATGAGCGGGGGGGGGGGAGAGATGTGTGATGAGCGGGGAGGAGAGATGTGTGATGAGCGGGGGGGGAGGAGAGCTGTGTGATGAGCGGGAGGAGAGCTGTGTGATGAGCGGGAGGAGAGATGTGTGATGTGCGGGAGGAGAGATGTGTGATGAGCGCGGAGTAGAGATGTGTAATGAGCGGGGGGAGAGATGTGTGATGAGCGGGGGGGGAGGAGAGATGTGTGATGAGCGGGGAGGAGAGATGTGTGATGAGCGGGGGGGGGAGGAGAGCTGTGTGATGAGCGGGAGGAGAGCTGTGTGATGAGCGGGAGGAGAGATGTGTGATGAGCGGGGGGAGGAGAGATGTGTGATGAGCGAGGGGACATATGTGTGATGAGCGGGGAGGAGAGATGTGTGATGAGCGGGGGGAGAGATGTGTGATGAGCGGGAGGAGAGATGTGTGATAAGCGGGGGAGGAGAGATGTGTGATGAGCGGGGGGAGAGATGCGTGATGAGCGGGGGAGAGATGTGTGATGAGCGGGGGGAGGAGAGATGTGTGATGAGCGGGGAGGAGAGATGTGTGATGAGCGGGGAGGAGAGATGTGTGATGAGCGGGGGGAGAGATGTGTGATGAGCGGGGGAGGAGAGATGTGTGATGAGCGGGGGGAGAGATGCGTGATGAGCGGGGGAGAGATGTGTGATGAGCGGGGGGAGGAGAGATGTGTGATGAGCGGGGAGGAGAGATGTGTGATGAGCGGGGAGGAGAGATGTGTGATGAGCGGGGAGGAGAGATGTGTGATGAGCGGGGAGGAGAGATGTGTGATGAGCGGGAGGAGAGATGTGTGATAAGCGGGGGAGGAGAGATGTGTGATGAGCGGGGGGAGAGATGCGTGATGAGCGGGGGGAGAGATGTGTGATGAGCGGGGGGAGGAGAGATGTGTGATGAGCGGGGAGGAGAGATGTGTGATGAGCGGGGAGGAGAGATGTGTGATGAGCGGGGGGAGAGATGTGTGATGAGCGGGGGAGGAGAGATGTGTGATGAGCGGGGGAGGAGAGATGTGTGATGAGCGGGGGGGAGAGATGTGTTGTGATGAGCAGGTGGAGAGATGTGTGATGAGCGGGGAGGAGAGATGTGTGATGAGCGGGGAGGAGAGATGTGTGATGAGCGGGGAGGAGAGATGTGTGATGAGCGGGGAGGAGAGATGTGTGATGAGTGGGGGAGAGAGATGTGTGATGAGCGGGGGAGGAGAGATGTGTGATGAGCGGGGGAGGAGAGATGTGTGATGAGCGGGAGGAGAGATGTGTGATGAGCGGGGGGGAGGAGAGATGTGTGATGAGCGGGAGGAGAGATGTGTGATGAGCGGGAGGAGAGATGTGTGCTGAGCGGGAGGAGAGATGTGTGATGAGCGGGGGGAGAGATGTGTGATGAGCGGGGGGAGAGATGTGTGATGAGCGGGGGGAGAGATGTGTGATGAGCGGGGAGGAGAGATGTGTGATGAGCAGGGAGGAGAGATGTGTGATGAGCGGGGAGGGGAGATGTGTGATGAGCGGGGGGAGAGATGTGTGATGAGCGGGGGAGAGGGATCTGTGATGAGTGGGGGGAGAGAGATGTGTGATGAGCGGGGAGGAGAGATGTGTGATGATCGGGGAGGAGAGATGTGTGATGAGCGGGGGAGGAGAGATGTGTGATGAGCGGGGGGAGATATGTGTGATGAGCGGGGAGGAGAGATGTGTGATGAGCGGGGGAGGAGAGATGTGTGATGAGCGGGGAGGAGAGATGTGTGATGAGCGGAGCGGAGAGATGTGTGATGAGCGGGGAGGAGAGATGTGTGATGAGCGGGGGAGGAGAGATGTGTGATGAGCGGGGAGGAGAGATGTGTGATGAGCGGGGGAGAGAGATGTGTGATGAGCGGGAGGAGAGATGTGTGCTGAGCGGGTGGAGAGATGTGTGATGAGCGGGGGGAGAGATGTGTGATGAGCGGGGGGAGAGATGTGTGATGGGCGGGGGGAGAAATGTGTGATGAGCGGGGAGGAGAGATGTGTGATGAGCGGGGGAGAGGGATCTGTGATGAGCGGGGGGAGAGAGATGTGTGATGAGCGGGGAGGAGAGATGTGTGATGATCGGGGAGGAGAAATGTGTGATGAGCGGGGGAGGAGAGATGTGTGATGAGCGGGGGGAGATATGTGTGATGAGCGGGGAGGAGAGATGTGTGATGAGCGGGGGAGGAGAGATGTGTGATGAGCGGAGCGGAGAGATGTGTGATGAGCGGAGCGGAGAGATGTGTGATGAGCGTGGAGGAGAGATGTGTGATGAGCGGGGGAGGAGAGATGTGTGATGAGCGGGGAGGAGAGATGGATGTTTGATGAGCGGGGGAGGAGAGATGTGTGAGGAGCGGGGGAGGAGTGATGTGTGATGAGCGGGGGGAGGAGAGATGTGTGATGAGCGGGGGAGAGGGATCTGTGATGAGTGGGGGGAGAGAGATGTGTGATGAGCGGGGAGGAGAGATGTGTGATGATCGGGGAGGAGAGATGTGTGATGAGCGGGGGAGGAGAGATGTGTGATGAGCGGGGGGAGATATGTGTGATGAGCGGGGAGGAGAGATGTGTGATGAGCGGGGGAGGAGAGATGTGTGATGAGCGGGGAGGAGAGATGTGTGATGAGCGGAGCGGAGAGATGTGTGATGAGCGGGGGGAGGAGAGATGTGTGATGAGCGGGGGAGAGGGATCTGTGATGAGTGGGGGGAGAGAGATGTGTGATGAGCGGGGAGGAGAGATGTGTGATGATCGGGGAGGAGAGATGTGTGATGAGCGGGGGAGGAGAGATGTGTGATGAGCGGGGGGAGATATGTGTGATGAGCGGGGAGGAGAGATGTGTGATGAGCGGGGGAGGAGAGATGTGTGATGAGCGGGGAGGAGAGATGTGTGATGAGCGGAGCGGAGAGATGTGTGATGAGCGGGGAGGAGAGATGTGTGATGAGCGGGGGAGGAGAGATGTGTGATGAGCGGGGAGGAGAGATGTGTGATGAGCGGGGGAGAGAGATGTGTGATGAGCGGGAGGAGAGATGTGTGCTGAGCGGGTGGAGAGATGTGTGATGAGCGGGGGGAGAGATGTGTGATGAGCGGGGGGAGAGATGTGTGATGGGCGGGGGGAGAAATGTGTGATGAGCGGGGAGGAGAGATGTGTGATGAGCGGGGGAGAGGGATCTGTGATGAGCGGGGGGAGAGAGATGTGTGATGAGCGGGGAGGAGAGATGTGTGATGATCGGGGAGGAGAAATGTGTGATGAGCGGGGGAGGAGAGATGTGTGATGAGCGGGGGGAGATATGTGTGATGAGCGGGGAGGAGAGATGTGTGATGAGCGGGGGAGGAGAGATGTGTGATGAGCGGAGCGGAGAGATGTGTGATGAGCGGAGCGGAGAGATGTGTGATGAGCGTGGAGGAGAGATGTGTGATGAGCGGGGGAGGAGAGATGTGTGATGAGCGGGGAGGAGAGATGTTTGATGAGCGGGGGAGGAGAGATGTGTGATGAGCGGGGGAGGAGTGATGTGTGATGAGCGGGGGGAGGAGAGATGTGTGATGAGCAGGGAGGAGAGATGTGTGATGAGCGGGGGGAGAGATGTGTGATGAGCGGGGGGAGAGATGTGTGATGAGCGGGGGAGGAGAGATGTGTGATGAGCGGGGGAGGAGAGATGTGTGATGAGCGGGGGGAGATATGTGTGATGAGCGGGGAGGAGAGATGTGTGATTAGCGGGGAGGAGAGATGTTTGACGAGCGGGGGAGGAGAGATGTGTGATGAGCGGGGGAGGGAGATATGTGTGATGAGCGGGGAGGAGAGATGTGTGATGAGCGGGAGGAGAGATGTGTGATGAGCGGGTGAGAGATGTGTGATGAGCGGGGGAGGAGAGATGTGTGATGAGAGGGGGAGGAGAGATGTGTGATGAGCGGGGGGAGATATGTGTGATGAGCGGGGAGGAGAGATGTGTGATTAGCGGGGAGGAGAGATGTTTGACGAGCGGGGGAGGAGAGATGTGTGATGAGCGGGGGAGGGAGATATGTGTGATGAGCGGGGAGGAGAGATGTGTGATGAGCGGGAGGAGAGATGTGTGATGAGCGGGTGAGAGATGTGTGATGAGCGGGGAGGAGAGATGTGTGATGAGCGGGTGAGATATGTGTGATGAGCGGGGAGGAGAGATGTGTGATGAGCGGGGAGGAGAGATGTGTGATGAGCGGGGAGGAGAGATGTGTGATGAGCGGGGGAGGAGAGATGTGTGATGAGCGGGAAGGAGAGATGTGTGATGAGCGGAGAGGAGAGATGTGTGATGAGCGGGGAGGAGAGATGTGTGATGAGCGGGGAGGAGAGATGTGTGATGAGCGGGGGAGGAGAGATGTGTGATGAGCGGGGAGGAGAGCTGTGTGATGAGCGGGGAGGAGAGATGTGTGATGAGCGGGGGAGGAGAGATGTGTGATGAGCGGGGAGGAGAGATGTGTGATGAGCGGGGGAGGAGAGATGTGTGATGAGCGGGGGGAGATATGTGTGATGAGCGGGGAGGAGAGATGTGTGATGAGCGGGGAGGAGAGATGTGTGATGAGCGGGGGAGGGAGATATGTGTGATGAGCGGGGAGGAGAGATGTGTGATGAGCGGGGGGAGATATGTGTGATGAGCGGGGGGAGAGATGTGTGATGAGCGGGGAGGAGAGATGTGTGATGAGCGGGGAGGAGAGATGTGTGATGAGCGGGGGAGGAGAGATGTGTGATGAGCAGGGAGGAGAGATGTGTGATGAGCAGGGGAGAGATGTGTGATGAGCGGGGAGGAGAGATGTGTGATGAGCGGGGAGGAGAGATGTGTGATGAGCTGGGGAGGAGAGATGTGTGATGAGCAGGGAGGAGAGATGTGTGATGAGCGGGGAGGGGAGATGTGTGATGAGCGGGGGGAGAGATGTGTGATGAGCGGGAGGAGAGATGTGTGATGAGCGGGTGAGAGATGTGTGATGAGCGGGGAGGAGAGATGTGTGATGAGCGGGGGAGAGATGTGTGATGAGCTGGGGGGGAGAGGTGTGTGATGAGCGGGGGGAGAGATGTGTGATGAGCGGGGGGAGAGATGTGTGATGAGCGGGGAGGAGAGATGTGTGATGAGCGGGGAGGAGAGATGTGTGATGAGCTGGGGGGGAGAGGTGTGTGATGAGCGGGGGGAGAGATGTGTGATGAGCGGGGGGAGAGATGTGTGATGAGCGGGGAGGAGAGATGTGTGATGAGCGGGGAGGAGAGATGTGTGATGAGCGGGGGAGGAGAGATGTGTGATGAGCAGGGAGGATAGATGTGTGATGAGCGGGGAGGGGAGATGTGTGATGAGCGGGGGGAGAGATGTGTGATGAGCGGGGGAGGAGTGATGTGTGATGAGCGGGGGGAGGAGAGATGTGTGATGAGCAGGGAGGAGAGATGTGTGATGAGCGGGGGGAGAGATGTGTGATGAGCGGGAGGAGAGATGTGTGATGAGCGGGGGAGGAGAGATGTGTGATGAGCGGGGGGAGGAGAGATGTGTGATGAGCCGGGGGGAGAGATGTGTGGTGAGCGGGGAGGAGTGATGTGTGATGAGCGGGGGGAGAGATGTGTGATGAGCAGGGAGGAGAGATGTGTGATGAGCGGGAGGAGAGATGTGTGATGAGCGGGGAGGAGTGATGTGTGATGAGCGGGGGGAGAGATGTGTGATGAGCGGGGGGAGGAGAGATGTGTGATGAGCGGGGGGAGAGATGTGTGATGAGCGGGGGAGGAGTGATGTGTGATGAGCGGGGGGAGGAGAGATGTGTGATGAGCAGGGAGGAGAGATGTGTGATGAGCGGGGGGAGAGATGTGTGATGAGCGGGATGAGAGATGTGTGATGAGCGGGGGAGGAGAGATGTGTGATGAGCGGGGTGGAGAGATGTGTGATGAGCGGGGGGAGAGATGTGTGATGAGCGGGGAGGAGAGATATGTGATGAGCGGGGGGAGGAGAGATGTGTGATGAGCAGGGAGGAGAGATGTGTGATGAGCGGGGAGGAGAGATGTGTGATGAGCGGGGAGGAGAGATGTGTGATGAGCGGGGAGGAGAGATGTGTGATGAGCGGGGAGGAGAGATGTGTGATGAGCTGGGGGGGAGAGGTGTGTGATGAGCGGGGGGAGAGATGTGTGATGAGCGGGGGGGGGAGAGATGTGTGATGAGCGGAGAGGAGAGATGTGTGATGAGCGGGGGAGGAGAGATGTGTGATGAGCTGGGGGGGGAGAGGTGTGTGATGAGCGGGGGGAGAGATGTGTGATGAGCGGGGGAGGAGAGATGTGTGATGAGCTGGGGGGGGAGAGGTGTGTGATGAGCGGGGGGAGAGATGTGTGATGAGCGGGGGAGAGATGTGTGATGAGCTGGGGGGGAGAGGTGTGTGATGAGCGGGGGGAGAGATGTGTGATGAGCGGGGGGAGAGATGTGTGATGAGCGGGGAGGAGAGATGTGTGATGAGCGGGGAGGAGAGATGTGTGATGAGCTGGGGGGGAGAGGTGTGTGATGAGCGGGGGGAGAGATGTGTGATGAGCGGGGGGAGAGATGTGTGATGAGCGGGGAGGAGAGATGTGTGATGAGCGGGGAGGAGAGATTTGTGATGAGCGGGGGAGGAGAGATGTGTGATGAGCAGGGAGGATAGATGTGTGATGAGCGGGGAGGGGAGATGTGTGATGAGCGGGGGGAGAGATGTGTGATGAGCGGGGGAGGAGTGATGTGTGATGAGCGGGGGGAGGAGAGATGTGTGATGAGCAGGGAGGAGAGATGTGTGATGAGCGGGGGGAGAGATGTGTGATGAGCGGGAGGAGAGATGTGTGATGAGCGGGGGAGGAGAGATGTGTGATGAGCGGGGGGAGGAGAGATGTGTGATGAGCCGGGGGGAGAGATGTGTGGTGAGCGGGGAGGAGTGATGTGTGATGAGCGGGGGGAGAGATGTGTGATGAGCAGGGAGGAGAGATGTGTGATGAGCGGGAGGAGAGATGTGTGATGAGCGGGGAGGAGTGATGTGTGATGAGCGGGGGGAGAGATGTGTGATGAGCGGGGGAGGAGAGATGTGTGATGAGCGGGGGGAGAGATGTGTGATGAGCGGGGGAGGAGTGATGTGTGATGAGCGGGGGGAGGAGAGATGTGTGATGAGCAGGGAGGAGAGATGTGTGATGAGCGGGGGGAGAGATGTGTGATGAGCGGGATGAGAGATGTGTGATGAGCGGGGGAGGAGAGATGTGTGATGAGCGGGGTGGAGAGATGTGTGATGAGCGGGGGGAGAGAAGTGTGATGAGCGGGGAGGAGAGATATGTGATGAGCGGGGGGAGGAGAGATGTGTGATGAGCATGGAGGAGAGATGTGTGATGAGCGGGGAGGAGAGATGTGTGATGAGCGGGGAGGAGAGATGTGTGATGAGCGGGGAGGAGAGATGTGTGATGAGCGGGGGGGAGAGATGTGTGATGAGCAGGGAGGAGAGATGTGGGATGAGCGGGGAGGAGAGATGTGTGATGAGCGGGGAGGAGAGATGTGTGATGAGCGGGGAGGAGAGATGTGTGATGAGCGGGGGGGAGAGATGTGTGATGAGCAGGGAGGAGAGATGTGGGATGAGCGGGGAGGAGAGATGTGTGATGAGCGGGAGGAGAGATGTGTGATGAGCGGGGAGGAGAGATGTGTGATGAGCGGGGGGAGAGATGTGTGATGAGCGGGGAGGAGAGATGTGTGATGAGCAGGGAGGAGAGATGTGTGATGAGCGGGGAGGAGAGATGTGTGATGAGCGGGGGGGAGAGATGTGTGATGAGCAGGGAGGAGAGATGTGTGATGAGCGGGGGAGGAGAGATGTGTGATGAGCGGGAGGAGAGATGTGTGATGAGCGGGGGAGGAGAGATGTGTGATGAGCGGGAGGAGAGATGTGTGATGAGCGGGAGGAGAGATGTGTGATGAGCGGGGAGGAGAGATGTGTGATGAGCGGGGAGGAGAGATGTGTGATGAGCGGGGGGGAAGAGAGATGAGATGAGTGGGGGGGAGAGATGTGTGATGAGCGGGGGAGGAGAGATGTGTGATGAGCGGGGGAGGAGAGATGTGTGATGAGCGGGGGGGGAGAGATGTGTGATGAGCGGGGAGGAGTGATGTGTGTTGAGCGGGGAGGAGAGATGTGTGATGAGCGGGAGGAGAGATGTGTGATGAGCGTGGGGGAGAGATGTGTGATGAGCGGGGAGGAGAGATGTGTGATGAGCGGGGGGAGAGATGTGTGATGAGCGGGGGGAGATATGTGTGATGAGCGGGGAGGAGAGATGTGTGATGAGCGGGGAGGAGAGATGTGTGATGAGCGGGAAGAGAGATGTGTGATGAGCAGGGGAGGAGAGATGTGTGATGAGCGGGGGGAGATATGTGTGATGTGCGGGGAGGAGAGATGTGTGATGAGCGGGGGTAGAGATGTGTGATGAGCGGGGAGGAGAGATGTGTGATGAGCGGGGGGGAGAGATGTGTGATGAGCAGGGGAGGAGAGATGTGTGATGAGCGGGGGTAGAGATGTGTGATGAGCGGGGAGGAGAGATGTGTGATGAGCGGGGGAGGAGAGATGTGTGATGAGCGGGGGAGAGAGATGTGTGATGAGCGGGGAGGAGAGATGTGTGATGAGCGGGGAGGAGAGATGTGTGATGAGCGGGGGAGGAGAGATGTGTGATGAGCGGGGGGGGAGAGATGTGTGATGAGCGGGGGAGGAGAGATGTGTGATGAGTGGGGAGGAGAGATGAGTGATGAGCGGGAGGAGAGATGTGTGATGAGCGGGGGGAGAGATGTGTGATGAGCGGGGGAGGAGAGATGTGTGATGAGCGGGGAGGAGAGATGTGTGATGAGCGTGGAGGAGAGATGTGTGATGAGCGGGGGAGGAGAGATGTGTGATGAGCGGGGGAGAGATGTGTGATGAGCAGGGAGGAGAGATGTGTGATGAACAGGGAGGAGAGATGTGTGATGAGCTGGGAGGAGAGATGTGTGATGAGCGGGGGGGAGAGATGTGTGATGAGCGGGGAGGAGAGATGTGTGATGAGCAGGGAGGAGAGATGTGTGATGAGCAGGGAGGAGAGATGTGTGATGAGCGGGGAGGAGAGATGTGTGATGAGCGGGGGGGGAGAGATGTGTGATGAGCGGGGAGGAGAGATGTGTGATGAGCGGTGGGGGAGAGATGTGTGATGAGCGGGGAGGAGAGATGTGTGATGAGCGGGGGGGGGGGGGGGGAGAGATGTGTGATGAGCAGGGAGGAGAGATGTGTGATGAGCGGGAGGAGAGATGTGTGATGAGCGGGGGAGGATGAGAGATGTGTGATGAGCGGGGGGAGAGATGTGTGCTGAGCGGGGGGGGGGGGGAGATCTGTGATGTGCGGGGGAGGAGAGATGTGTGATGAGCGGGGGGAGAGATGTGTGATGAGCGGGGGGGGGGAAGATGCGTGACGAGCGGGGGTGGAGAGATGTGTGATGAGCGGGGGAGGAGAGATGTGTGATGTGCGGGGGAGGAGAGATGTGTGATGAGCGGGGGAGGAGAGATGTGTGATGTGCGGGGGAGGAGAGATGTGTGATGAGCGGGGGAGGAGAGATGTGTGATGTGCGGGGGAGGAGAGATGTGTGATGAGCGGGGGGAGAGATGTGTAATGAGCGGGGGGGAAGATGTGTGACGAGCGGGGGTGGAGAGATGTGTGCTGAGCGGGGGGGGGAGAGATCTGTGATGAGCGACAGGGAGAGATGTGTGCTGAGCGGGAGAGATGTGTGATGTGATGAGGTGATGAGCGGGGGGGAGAGATGTGTGCTGAGCAGGGGGGGGGGGAGAGATGTGTGCTGAGCAGGGGGGGGGGGAGATGTTTGCTGAGCGGTCTGTGATACATCTCTAGGTGTGTACCTCCCCAAGAGGTGTCAACAGATCGTTAATGCTGCTGCAAGGAGAGGGCAGATGGATCTTTAGACTGGACACCCTTACCCTGAAGGGCGTAATTAAGAGCTTGGGTCTTTCCTGTGTCCTGTAATGTATTGGTGATGTTTCTACCCTAGTTTTTCTTGTTCCCATAGGAGCTGCAGTGAACTACAATGGCCATCCCAGTAATTGTGTCGTTTGGATCTAATCATTTACTTCTAACTTTTTTATATACAGTCACATTAACTATTATTACTGAATGTAAGGAGAGAGAATTGACTGCATAGGAAAGGAAAGAGTTAAACATCTGGTGAGGGGTGGACCTAGCTGTGAGGAAAGTACAGCCTTTTTTGAAGGGGAGGGTTTGTGGTATATAAGAAAGGTGAGGCCATTTTAGATCTCTCTTGTGGTGATTTTGCCTTTGTTTGGTGAGTGCTGCTGTGCAGACAGTAATTTGTCCACACATAATTTGTGGAAATTTTTGGGTGCATTTCTGCTGTGTCCCCCCCTGCCAGTGCCTGCCATCCTTCAGTGTCAGCATGTCTACCCGCCCTCACCGTTCCGCTGGGCCTCCAGCTCGATACCGCGGTTCTAGCGGTGGAGCTGGGCCAGGGGAAGGGGTGGTTGGCCTGGGGGACGGGGCCCCAGTCCCCCAGAACCTCCACGGGCGCGGGCAGGAGAGCGACTCGGCGGGCCGGATCGGCCTCGCAGCTTGGGGCCGGGCAGGCGTTGCCGGCTAGTTACGGGCGGCGGGGGGCACCGGAGGTCCGTCCAGGCCGCCCGGAGGTTGACGGGCTTCGGCCTTCGCCTCCGGGTGCGGCAGAGTCAGTGTCGGGCGCGCGCACGCGCGCCGCGGCGGGCGCCTGGTGATGCGGGCAGACCCGGGCCTCTATCTCCCCCCCCATGCCGCGGCCGGGTGGAAGTGCCGGGCAGGGGGAGAGGGCTGGATGGAGGTCGCCTGTTCGCCGCGCGGGGCCTGTATCTGAGCCTCGCGCGGCGGCAGCAGTGGATGCGGCGGCTGGGATATCCACGGCGGACGGCAGTGGGACGCGCACACGAGGTGCGCGCGCGCCCGCGCTCACCGCAAGTGGCCGCAACCGCGCACGGGGGCGCGCAGGGGCACCACCAACGCTTCTGTCCCCTCTCATAGCTCCCCGGCAGCCGGAGGCTGGCAGGGGCCGGGGGAGGGGACGGACAGGGGGGTGCAGCGCATGTCAGCTGAAGGCAGCGCTGGGCAGGAGAGGCCAAGGCAGGGCATGAGGTCCTTTCAGTGAGCGGTGCTGGGGCGCGTACACGGCGGGCGGTGCTGTGCGCGCGGGGACCGCGCGCAGCAGCACCGCGGTCCTCCCTGTCTACCCAAAATACTCCACCGGAGCCAGAATACAGTGGCTTCCGGGGGAGGAGGGGCGACAGGGAATGGGTCGGCGGCCGGAGGGCCGCAGCACGCGCTGCGTGGCAGGATGGCGGCTCCTCCCCAGGTTCGGGGGATAACTCTGAGTTCCAAGGGGAGGAGATGTTTTCTGATTGGGAGAGTGGGGGTTTCGACAGGGGTGCCAACGCTTTCCCGCCTGGGCGGCGGACGTCGGGTGCCGGAGCACGACCGTCGGGCGGCGGGCGCGGGATCGCGCCCGGGCGCTGGCCGGGGGTCCTTCGGGGTCCGTTACCGGTTTTCGCGGCGGTCGGAACCCTCCCGGGGCACTGGCGTCGGCCCTGGCAACAGTGGTGGAGGCGTTGGGGCCGCTTGCCGCGGTGGCCTCCCCGAGGGTGGCAGCAAGTTCCGGCGCGCCTGCGGAGGCAGGCGGGTTCGGCAGGCGGGGGGCCTCAGCAGCGCAGCGGGGGGCCTCAGCAGCGCAGCGGGTGGCACGCGCCTGCCGGGAGCTTGGAGCAGCCGCTGCGGAATTGGAGCTAGGGCAAGGACGGGATGGGCAGGGGCGCGCGGGCGCAGGGCCCCTCGCTCGTGGGGCTCGGCATGCGCCGCGAGTGCGAGCCGGGTCCCCCTCTTCTTTGTCTTTTGTAGAACACGAGGACGAAGGATGGCAGGCTTCATGGATGAAGACGTCGAGGTTGACGCGCCAGAGGATTCCATGTCGGAACAGTCGACAGCATCAGGTAAGGTGGTGCAGTCAGTATCGGGGTCCTCCGCGAGCTCTAGTTCTCGCAGCTCTTCTTCTTCCTCCTCTTCATCTTCCTTGTCGTCGCAGGCGTCCGAAGTAAGTAGCACTACTAGGGCGAGGAAGAGGGCGGCGAAATTCGCCAAGCGGGCGGCAAAGCAGCAGAAGAGGCGTAAGCGGCGCAAGCGGGGTTAGCGAGGAAGCTCGTAGGGCCAAGAAGCGCCGCGATTTGCCTGGGGTCGTTCGCTGCGACTACACCGCAGTAATGCGGGGGGGCTGCGGGATAGCTGCCGCAAGAAGATTCGTAGGGGTGACTTCGTGGACGTTTTCGTTTTAACAAGGCCATGAAGAAGGATTATAAGGCAGCGGCCGCAAAGAAGGGCATGGGGGCTGAGGCTTTCCGGTCCTTCGATAATTGGCTGGCCGGGTTCTGCGTATTTGCGGCATGCTACCTGGAGGATAGGCCGGAGGAGCACATGAATGTAATCCGGTATCTGCATCTCGTACACGACATGCAGCGCACATCCTCGGGCTCGGAATGGCGTCGGTATGATCAGGAGTTTCGGGAGAAGCAGGATGGCTTGCGGGTCATGGACTTCGGATTTAAGGATGTGGAGGTCTGGCTCAAAGTAACCCGGGCCTCGCACAGGAGGAGGAACCCCGGAAACAGGGGACGGATGGGCGACGCGCGGGGTCAGCAGCCCAGGGGTCCGGCGCAGAGGGCGGATTTGCCAAAGCGGGTGGATCGGCCGTCCGTGCAGGTGGTCGTTCAACCACGAGAGGAAAGTGTTTCGCATTTAACAGCGGAACATGTTCCTTTGGCAAGCAGTGTCGTTTTCGACACTCCTGCCAGCAGTGTGGCGGAACCCACCCAGCCTCCGCCTGTTTCAAAGGCGGCAGGCAGGGGGCGCGGGGTAAACAAGCGTACATCAGGCAGGCCGCGAGCGGGACCGCTCCGCAGAGCTTCAACACCAATAAGTTGGGGACTATGGGCTGGTGGTTGGAATTGTATCCGAATAGAGAGGATGCAAATTTTTTGTTTGACGGTTTTAAGTTTGGCTTTCGCTTGCCTGTTGCGAGTGAGGTGTCCGTGCGGGCACAAAGGAAACTCCAATCTGCCCGAGCCTTGCCGGGAGTGCTTCGGGAGAAAGTGGATAAGGAGGTCAGTTGGGCAGGATGGAGGGACCGTTTATGGCACCCCCGGTTGATGATTTGGTCATCTCTCCGGTCGGGGTGGTTCCTAGAAGACTCCAGGCGCTTTCCGGCTCATCCAGCATCTTTCTTACCCGTTAGGGGCGTCGGTCAATGACGCAATACCACCGCTTATTGCTCGGTGGTTTATCAGTCATTCGATGAGGCGCTAGAGATGGTCCGCAGCTACGGGACCGGGGCCCTTATGGCTAAGATTGATGTTGAGTCAGCTTTTAGGTTATTGCCGTTGCATCCGGACTCATTCCGTTTATGGGTTTCCGGATTGGGGCGGAGTATTTCATCGACAAATGCTTGCCGATGGGATGCTCCGTTTCATGCTCATTTTTTGAGCGCTTTAGCACGTTTCTTCATTGGTGCGTGGAGTCTTCGTCAGGGGGTCACGGGGTAGCCCATTACCTTGATGACTTTCTGTGTGCAGGTCCGGCTAATGCTACGAGGTGCGGTGACTTGCTTTTTAGCATACGAGCTCTCTTTTACCACTTCGGTGTTCCCGTGGCCGTGGACAAAACAGAGGGTCTGGCCTCCTGCTTGTCATTTTTGGGGATTGAAATCGACACGGTGGCGGGAGAGTGTAGGCTGCCCCGGGACAAGGTTTCGAAGCTCCGTGAGACCATTTGCCGGTTCGCAGGTTCGCGTAAAGTCACGCTGCGGCAGGCGCAGTCCTTGCTGGGCATGTTGAACTTTGCTTGTCGGGTAATACCGATGGGCAGGGTTTTCTGCCGGAAGCTTGAAAGGGCGACGGCGGGGTGTGCCAGGCCACATCATTTTGTGCGTTTGTCCTCCGAAATAAAAAGGGATTTGGCCATATGGGCCTCGTTCCTGGAGGATTTCAACGGGGTGTATATATGGCAAGCACAAGCGGTGGACAGCGAGCGGTTGCAGCTGTTCACCGACGCAGCGGGTGCCTCTGGATTCGGGTGTTTTCTGGAGGGATCTTGGTGCGCGGCATCCTGGCCGGCAAAATGGCATAGCGAGGGTCTAACTAAAGATCTGGTGCTTCTGGAGCTTTTTCCCATTATGGTGGCGTTGGAGGTCTGGGGCGATAGGCTGGCTAATCGCAGCATATTGTTTAGATGCGATAATCTGGGGGTGGTGCATGCGATTAATAACCAGAGGGCGAAGTCGTTGGTGGTTCTGCGGGTGCTCGGGCAATTGCTTTTGACATGCTTGCGTAGGAACCTGTGGTTCCGCGCGCAGCATGTGCCCGGTTTGGAGAATGGGATTGCCGACGCTTTGTCGCGAGGACAGTGGGAGAGGTTTTGGGTGTTGGCACCCGAGGCCGATGAGCAAGGTTTTCATTGTCCCGGTTATGTTTGGCAGGTGATCGGGCCGGACTGGAGGGTCTAGCGTTGCGGTCAGTCGCGCCAGCCACGCTCAGGGCTTACGGACAAGCTTGGAGCGAGTGGGAGGAGTTTGTCAAAGGTCGTCAGCAACAAGGTAAGAGCAGGCATCGGCTGATGTTTTCTTTTATTTGGCAGCTGTATGTTTCGGGTAGGTCCCGAGCGGTGGTATCCCGGTACTTGGCTGGGATCTCGTTTTTCTGTAAGCTGCGGGGCGTCCCAGATGTGACAAAAAGCGATGTTCTGCGGAAGGCAATCAAAGGGTGGGCGCGAGTCGCGCCGACGCCACCGGATAGGAGGCGGCCCATCGATGCGGCTTTGTTGCCGGCCGTCATCGCGGCGGTGGGGCGAGTCGCGTCGTCCAGGTTTGAGACGCTTTTGTTCAGTTTGGCGTTCTCAATGGCTTACCATGGGGCCTTTAGGGTTTCGGAGTTGGTAGCGCCTTCCAAGGGAGCGGATTCGCGCATGCTGGTCGAAGACGTGGTAGTGGGTGAGAGGTCCTTGCTGTGCAGATTGCGGCACTCTAAGACGGACCAAGTGGGGAGAGGTCGCTGGGTTACTTTGGTTCCGGCGCAGGAGGAGGGCGTTTGCCTAGTAGGTCTAGCTGTGCAATATGTGGCGGTGCGACCCGTGAGGAGGGGGTCATGGCTATTGCACTATGACGGGCGGCCGTTGACGAAATACCAGTTTCGTTGGATGCTGAGCCGTTGTTTGGCGAGCTTGGGCCTCCCACCCGCTGAGTTCGGTACCCATTCCTTCCGAATAGGCGCTGCGACGTCAGCTGCGGCGGCGGGTTTGTCCAGAACTGAAATCTAGGCGGTGGGGCGATGGAAGTCGTCAAGTTACAGACGATATATTCGCCCCGTTGCATGAGAGGTCGGATTGCGCATGGTGCTGTGTTTATTTGCGTTGTATTATGTTGTTTACAGTTCTGTCAGTATGGTATTGTGCGTCTGTTGGTGTTCCCCCTTTTTATCCTACTCAGGGATTAGCTACTCGTCGTTGCTGGCATGAGTCGGCAGCGGGGGTCTGGAGTTATTTTTCGATTTTTTGCCTGACTTGACGGACTGAATTCTAATCTACAATTCGGCTAATCTGTTCTAATCAGAGTCCCTCAGCAGGTCTTTACGCTTTCACCTCCAGCTGAGTTATTACATGTGTTTCCCATTTTATACCCCCCCCCCCTGTTTTAATTTCGTTTGATTTTATTTGAACTTCCCCTTTGTGTGTCTATGTTCGCTTCAAATTGGCAACGAAGCATGGTGCAGATCGGCTAGGCCGTGACTGCTGCAATGGCGAGATCTAAAGTTTTTTCTTTTTGGCAGATCCTTCAGGTATAAGCATTTAAGGGAGCCTTTTAGTAATCAATTTTACCCCTTTTTTCCCCTTCAGGTTGGTTTGAAGACAATTTGGCTATTTGGGTGGTCGGCCACTCTTATGTATACTGGGCAGCCAAGTTTGTGGCCTCGGAGGGGTCTCAGGCGTTGCCTGGAGCACAGGGTGTCAGATGGCTTGGTTGGCGAGGGATGATGTGGAGCGAGCTGAAGAGTAGGCTTGTTAGTCAGGCCAGCAAGCATGGAGTCCCTAGGGTCTTGGTTGTCCATCTAGGTGGCAATGACCTGGGGAAGAGGACATCCTTGGATCTGCGGTGGGCCATGATACAAGATCTGGCAAGTGTGACCGCGGCATGGACCAATTGTGTGTTGGTTTTTTCATTGATGGTGCCGAGGCTGAGTTGGAGGGGTGTGGCGGATGGTCGCCAGATTGAGAGGCCCGGAAAAAGGTGAACGGGGCGGTGGCAAAGTGGGTGCTGTCCCACGGAGGGAGGGTGGTTCGCCACCCTAGGATTCGGTTCAGAGACAGCCACCTTTTCCGGCCTGATGGGGTACATCTATCCAATGAGGGGATGATGTTGTTCCTGGAGGATCTTGGTTTCGTTTTGCAGGAGTTAGGGTAGGTTATGGTGGCGGTGCGAAGACTTTGGGGATGAGTCTTTCGCTGTTGGCGGAAAAGAACGGCAGTTTTCTATTTGTATGGTAAACTGTAGTGTTTTACAGTTTAGTATGGTTTAGGTGCACTCACCTCCATCGACTTATTGGCCGCTTGACCACCCGTCCGGGAAGGCAGCGGCAGGGCACCCAGGAGCGGTGGGTAGTCACTGTGGGGGTTGAGTTGTCACCTATTACCAGTGTGTGATGGTTGTATTAAAATTAGGATCGTTTCGAAGTTTTAGTAATTTAGGTTAATTTAGGTTAATAGAGCCGTTCTTTTTGCTGCCACCATATGCCGGCTGGATCGGCATCTTAATAAAAATTTCTATTTACAGGTTTGCTATTGGTTAGGGACAAATAAATAGCTAGCAATTTTTCTGCCAAAATTCAAGTCTCCGTGTCTTTATTTCTGGTTGTGAAGGTAATGAAGGTTTACTTTAAAGAAGGGGGTCCACCAAATATCACTAAGATGTTTATAGTCACTGTGATGATTGAACGCTCCGTTATGCTTCTTGTGACAATGATAGATGCCTGTCATCTTTCTTTACATGCTGCCTGTTTACCTGACACTTTGGTCTCTATTGGTTGTTGTAGGTCACGCAGAGGAGGTTCCCTCCATATCCCCGAACGTACGCGACAGCGGGAGCGGGAGCACGCGACGGGCGGTGACATGGACGGTCTCCCTGGTATATAAGGTAAGTGTTTGCATATAGGGGGTCATTCCGAGTTGATCGCAGCTGTGCTAAGTTTAGCACAGCTACGATCGTTAAGTCAGACATGCGGGGGGACGCCCAGCACAGGGCTAGTCCGCCCCGCATGTCAGTGCCGGCCATCCCCCGCACAAATACAAAAGCATAGCACAGTGGCGATGCCTTTGTATTTGAGTAGTGACTCCCGGCCAGCTCAGCTCCTGTGGCTGGCCGGGAGTTGCTCGTCACTCCCGCTGGCTGCAGCAGCTGCGTGACACGTCACACAGCTGCCGCAGCCCGCCCCCCCCCCTAACGGTCCGGCCACGCCTGCTTTGGCCGGACCGCTCCCCCTAAATGGCGGCTTAACGCCGCCGTTCAGCCCCCTCCCGCCTAGCGACCGCCTCTGTCTAGGCGATAGCTAGGTAACAAAAGCTGCCATGCGCAGTTCCGACCTGATCGCTGCACTGCGACAAGCTGCAGCGAGCGATCGGGTCGGAATAACCCCCATTGTCTGTTGTTATACACTCTGATGAAAATGCTAAATATGGAGCATTGAAACGTTGATGAACCTCATTGCCTGGTGTGTTTATTTCCAGTGCCGCCGCTGGAGGATGTAAAATTACGCTGCAGAGAACCACGCAGTTACATTTGGAGGGCACCGAACTTCAACTTCTTTTCCCCATATCTAATTCAGTTTGAGGAGTGCTGCTCTGGATATCAAATATATATACTGTATATATATTAATTTTTTAACACACAGAAAATATATATACTGTGTATATATATATATATATATTTATATATATATATATAGAGAGAGAGACTCCAAGGTCCGGCACTCCAATGAACCATGCAAAAGCTTCAATCGGTGCCTTCACAGATATAATGACATAATCGAAGAAGGTGCCGCACTCGGCTTAAATAATCACAAAGCGTGTTCCGTTTGTGTTTATTTAAGCCAAGTGCCGCACCTTCCTCGATATATATATATATATAGCACAATAGAAGAATTGGCATTGGCACCCACAATTCGTATCAATGTAAACAGACCCCTTGACAGGTTTCACTCTTAAAACATAATGGTGACATGTTCCATCTAAAAACTTTTATTATCGGAAAAACATACAATCAGTATTTATACAGAGAAAGGGGGTAATTCCAAGTTGATCGCAGCAGGATTTTTGTTAGCAGTTGGGCAAAACCATGTGCACTGCAGGGGAGGCAGTTGTAACATGTGCAGAGAGAGTTAGATTTGGGTGTGGTGTGTTCAATCTGTAATCTAATTTGCAGTGTAAAAATAAAGCAGCCAGTATTTACCCTGCACAGAAACAAAATAACCCACCCAAATCTAACTCTCTCTGCACATGTTACATCTGCCTCCCCTGCAGTGCACATGGTTTTCCCAACTGCTAAAAAATGTCCTGCTGCGATCAACTTGGAATTACCCCCAAAGTGTGGTAAATCACTTCACCCTTTTTACAGATCAATGACCATAGTTGCAATTTGCAGGCGATATTCTGTAATATCCACTTTTTCTTTTCTACTGATTCAAAAAATGAGCTTCATAAGAAGACAACCCAATGCGTTTCGTCTTTTCTCCAAGACTTCATCAGGGGTGAATCTCGACTAAATGGTAAGTATGAATAATATATGGAACCACATTCTCAACGGCTCATTCGTGAATGCTTGATGACAAGACTCTATAGGTCACTAGGACTTCAAATTGGCCACTCAGTCAAGCCTTGTAGTAGGACAATTAGCACATGGAAAATCAGATGTTCAGGTTCAGAGACAAATCACTTAGCAGGTGAACCCTCAATGGTCTGCAAAGGTGGCTCAGCATGCTGAGATATATAACACAATATGCAACACAGGAGAGCGTACCCCTACACCAAAAACAGGGCAAACCAAAATTATTTGGATTAAATATTAATAACCCTTTTATTTGGAGTAAATAATATACAGCACAGGACAGCACCACTGGATTTATACGGCAGTACCACTGGACTGGATTTAAATAGCAGTATCACTGGACTTATATGCCAGTACCACTGGAATTATATGGCTGCACCACAGGACTTATACGTCAGTACCACTGGAGTGGATTTATACGGCAGTACCACTGGACTTATAAGGTAGTACCACTGGACTTATACGGCTGTACCACTGGACTGGATTTATACGGCGGTACCACTGGATTTATAAGGCAGTACCACTGGACATACACGGCAGTACCACTGGACTTATATGGCAGTAATACTGGACTTATATGGCAGTACCACTGGACTGGATTTATACGGCAGTACCACTGGATTTATATGCAAGTATCACTGGACTTATACGGCAGTACCACTGGACTGGACTTATATGACAGTACCACTGGACATATACGGCAGTTCCACTGGACATATATACGGCAGTATCACTGTACTTATATGGCAGTACCCCTGGACATATACGGCAGTATCATTGGACTTATACGGTAATATCACTGGACTTATACGGCAGTATCACTGGACATATACGGCAGTATCACTGGACTAATGTGACAGTACCCCTGGACTTATATGACAGTACCACTGGACTTACACGGCAGTACCACTGGACTTATATGGCAGTTTCACTGGACTTATACGGCAGTACCACTGGATTTATATGGCAGTACCACTAGACTTATACGGCAGTACCACTGGACTTATACAGCAGCAGGGACACCGCCACTGGACTGATGCAGGACAACACAGCACCACTGCAATGGACTGGACTTATACAGCAGCACTGGACATATGGCAGCAGAGGACACCACCACTGTGACTGGACTTATACAGCAGCACTGGACATATGGCAGCACAGGACACCACCACTGTGACTGGACTTATACAGCAGCACTGGACATATGGCAGCAGAGGACAGCACCACTGTGACTGGAATTATACAGCAGCACTGGAAATATGGCAGCAGAGGACACCACCACTGTGACTGGACTTATACAGCAGCACTGGACATATGGCAGCAGAGGACACCACCACTGTGACTGGACTTATACAGCAGCACTGGACAAATGGCAGCAGAGGACACCATCACTGTGACTGGACTTATACAGCAGCACTGGACATATGGCAGCAGAGGACACCACCACTGTGACTGGACTTATACAGCAGCACTGGACATATGGCAGCAGAGGACACCACCACTGTGACTGGACTTATACAGCAGCACTGGACATATGGCAGCAGAGGACACCACCACTGTGACTGGACTTATACAGCAGCACTGGACATATGGCAGCAGAGGACACCACCACTGTGACTGGACTTATACAGCAGCACTGGACATATGGCAGCAGAGGACACCACCACTGTGACTGGACTTATACAGCAGCACTGGACATATGGCAGCACAGGGACACCACCGCTGTGACTGGACTTATACAGCAGCACTGGACATATGGCAGCAGAGGACACCACCACTGTGACTGGACTTATACAGCAGCACTGGACATATGGCAGCAGAGGACACCACCACTGTGACTGGACTTATACAGCAGCACTGGACATATGGCAGCAGAGGACACCACCACTGTGACTGGACTTATACAGCAGCACTGGACATATGGCAGCAGAGGACACCATCACTGTGACTGGACTTATACAGCAGCACTGGACATATGGCAGCACAGGACACCACCACTGTGACTGGACTTATACAGCAGCACTGGACATATGGCAGCAGAGGACACCATCACTGTGACTGGACTTATACAGCAGCACTGGACATATGGCAGCACAGGACACCACCACTGTGACTGGACTTATACAGCAGCACTGGACATATGGCAGCAGAGGACACCATCACTGTGACTGGACTTATACAGCAGCACTGGACATATGGCAGCACAGGACACCACCACTGTGACTGGACTAATACAGCAGCACTGGACATATGGCAGCAGAGGACACCACCACTGTGACTGGACTTATACAGCAGCACTGGACATATGGCAGCAGAGGACATCATCACTGTGACTGGACTAATACAGCAGCACTGGACATATGGCAGCAGAGGACACCACCACTTTGACTGGACTTATACAGCAGCACTGGACATATGGCAGCAGAGGACACCATCACTGTGACTGGACTTATACAGCAGCACTGGACATAAGGCAGCAGAGGACACCACCACTGTGACTGGACTTATACAGCAGCACTGGACATATGGCAGCAGAGGACACCACCACTGTGACTGGACTTATACAGCAGCACTGGACATATGGCAGCAGAGGACACCACCACTGTGACTGGACTTATACAGCAGCACTGGACATATGGCAGCAGAGGACACCACCACTGTGACTGGACTTATACAGCAGCACTGGACATATGGCAGCAGAGGACACCACCACTGTGACTGGACTTATACAGCAGCACTGGACATATGGCAGCACAGGGACACCACCGCTGTGACTGGACTTATACAGCAGCACTGGACATATGGCAGCAGAGGACACCACCACTGTGACTGGACTTATACAGCAGCACTGGACATATGGCAGCAGAGGACACCACCACTGTGACTGGACTTATACAGCAGCACTGGACATATGGCAGCAGAGGACACCACCACTGTGACTGGACTTATACAGCAGCACTGGACATATGGCAGCAGAGGACACCATCACTGTGACTGGACTTATACAGCAGCACTGGACATATGGCAGCAGAGGACACCACCACTGTGACTGGACTTATACAGCAGCACTGGACATATGGCAGCAGAGGACACCATCACTGTGACTGGACTTATACAGCAGCACTGGACATATGGCAGCACAGGACACCACCACTGTGACTGGACTTATACAGCAGCACTGGACATATGGCAGCAGAGGACACCATCACTGTGACTGGACTTATACAGCAGCACTGGACATATGGCAGCACAGGACACCACCACTGTGACTGGACTAATACAGCAGCACTGGACATATGGCAGCAGAGGACACCACCACTGTGACTGGACTTATACAGCAGCACTGGACATATGGCAGCAGAGGACATCATCACTGTGACTGGACTAATACAGCAGCACTGGACATATGGCAGCAGAGGACACCACCACTTTGACTGGACTTATACAGCAGCACTGGACATATGGCAGCAGAGGACACCATCACTGTGACTGGACTTATACAGCAGCACTGGACATAAGGCAGCAGAGGACACCACCACTGTGACTGGACTTATACAGCAGCACTGGACATATGGCAGCAGAGGACACCACCACTGTGACTGGACTTATACAGCAGCACTGGACATATGGCAGCAGAGGACACCACCACTGTGACTGGACTTATACAGCAGCACTGGACATATGGCAGCAGAGGACACCACCACTGTGACTGGACTTATACAGCAGCACTGGACATATGGCAGCAGAGGACACCACCACTGTGACTGGACTTATACAGCAGCACTGGACATATGGCAGCAGAGGACACCACCACTGTGACTGGACTTATACAGCAGCACTGGACATATGGCAGCAGAGGACACCATCACTGTGACTGGACTTATACAGCAGCACTGGACATATGGCAGCACAGGACACCACCACTGTGACTGGACTTATACAGCAGCACTGGACATATGGCAGCAGAGGACACCATCACTGTGACTGGACTTATACAGCAGCACTGGACATATGGCAGCACAGGACACCACCACTGTGACTGGACTTATACAGCAGCACTGGACATATGGCAGCAGAGGACACCACCACTGTGACTGGGCTTATACAGCAGCACTGGACATATGGCAGCAGAGGACACCACCACTGTGACTGGACTTATACAGCAGCACTGGACATATGGCAGCAGAGGACACCACCACTGTGACTGGACTTATACAGCAGCACTGGACATATGGCAGCAGAGGACACATCACTGTGACTGGACTTATACAGCAGCACTGGACATATGGCAGCAGAGGACACCACCACTGTGACTGGACTTATACAGCAGCACTGGACATATGGCAGCACAGGGACACCACCACTGTGACTGGACTTATACAGCAGCACTGGACATATGGCAGCAGAGGACACCATCACTGTGACTGGACTTATACAGCAGCACTGGACATATGACAGCAGAGGACACCACCACTGTGACTGGACTTATACAGCAGCACTGGACATATGGCAGCAGAGGACACCACCACTGTGACTGGACTTATACAGCAGCACTGGACATATGGCAGTAGAGGACACCACCACTGTGACTGGACTTATACAGCAGCACTGGACATATGGCAGCAGAGGACACCACCACTGTGACTGGACTTATACAGCAGCACTGGACATATGGCAGCAGAGGACACCACCACTGTGACTGGACTTATACAGCAGCACTGGACATATGGCAGCAGAGGACAACACCACTGTGACTGGACTTATACAGCAGCACTGGACATATGGCAGCAGAGGACACCACCACTGTGACTGGACTTATACAGCAGCACTGGACATATGGCAGCAGAGGACACCATCACTGTGACTGGACTTATACAGCAGCACTGGACATATGGCAGCAGAGGACACCACCACTGTGACTGGACTTATACAGCAGCACTGGACATATGGTAGCAGAGGACACCATCACTGTGACTGGACTTATACAGCAGCACTGGACATATGGCAGCACAGGACACCACCACTGTGACTGGACTTATACAGCAGCACTGGACATATGGCAGCACAGGACACCACCACTGTGACTGGACTTATACAGCAGCACTGGACATATGGCAGCAGAGGACACCACCACTGTGACTGGACTTATACAGCAGCACTGGACATATGGCAGCAGAGGACACCACCACTGTGACTGGACTTATACAGCAGCACTGGACATATGGCAGCAGAGGACACCACCACTGTGACTGGACTTATACAGCAGCACTGGACATATGGCAGCAGAGGACACCACCACTGTGACTGGACTAATACAGCAGCACTGGACATATGGCAGCAGAGGACACCACCACTGTGACTGGACTTATACAGCAGCACTGGACATATGGCAGCAGAGGATACCACCACTGTGACTGGACTTATACAGCAGCACTGGACATATGGCAGCAGAGGACACCACCACTGTGACTGGACTTATACAGCAGCACTGGACATATGGCAGCAGAGGACACCACCACTGTGACTGGACTTATACAGCAGCACTGGACATATGGCAGAAGAGGACACCACCACTGTGACTGGACTTATACAGCAGCACTGGACATATGGCAGCAGAGGACACCACCACTGTGACTGGACTTATACAGCAGCACTGGACATATGGCAGCAGAGGACACCACCACTGTGACTGGACTTATACAGCAGCACTGGACATATGGCAGCAGAGGACACCACCACTGTGACTGGACTTATACAGCAGCACTGGACATATGGCAGCACAGGACACCACCACTGTGACTGGACTTATACAGCAGCACTGGACATATGGCAGCACAGGACACCACCACTGTGACTGGACTTATACAGCAGCACTGGACATATGGCAGCACAGGACACCACCACTGTGACTGGACTTATACAGCAGCACTGGACATATGGCAGCAGAGGACACCACCACTGTGACTGGACTTATACAGCAGCACTGGACATATGGCAGCAGAGGACACCACCACTGTGACTGGACTTATACAGCAGCACTGGACATATGGCAGCAGAGGACACCACCACTGTGACTGGACTTATACAGCAGCACTGGACATATGGCAGCAGAGGACACCACCACTGTGACTGGACTTATACAGCAGCACTGGACATATGGCAGCAGAGGACACAACCACTGTGACTGGACTTATACAGCAGCACTGGACATATGGCAGCAGAGGACACCACCACTGTGACTGGACTTATACAGCAGCACTGGACATATGGCAGCAGAGGACACCACCACTGTGACTGGACTTATACAGCAGCACTGGACATATGGCAGCAGAGGACACAACCACTGTGACTGGACTTATACAGCAGCACTGGACATATGGCAGCAGAGGACACCACCACTGTGACTGGACTTATACAGCAGCACTGGACATATGGCAGCAGAGGACACCACCACTGTGACTGGACTTATACAGCAGCACTGGACATATGGCAGCAGAGGACACCATCACTGTGACTGGACTTATACAGCAGCACTGGACATATGGCAGCAGAGGACACCATCACTGTGACTGGACTTATACAGCAGCACTGGACATATGGCAGCAGAGGACACCATCACTGTGACTGGACTTATACAGCAGCACTGGACATATGGCAGCAGAGGACACCATCACTGTGACTGGACTTATACAGCAGCACTGGACATATGGCAGCAGAGGACACCACCACTGTGACTGGACTTATACAGCAGCACTGGACATATGGCAGCAGAGGACACCACCACTGTGACTGGACTTATACAGCAGCACTGGACATATGGCAGCAGAGGGCACCATCACTGTGACTGGACTTATACAGCAGCACTGGACATATGGCAGCAGAGGACACCACCACTGTGACTGGATTTATACAGCAGCACTGGACATATGGCAGCAGAGGACACCACCACTGTGACTGGACTTATACAGCAGCACTGGACATATGGCAGCAGAGGACACCACCACTGTGACTGGACTTATACAGCAGCACTGGACATATGGCAGCAGAGGGCACCATCACTGTGACTGGACTTATACAGCAGCACTGGACATATGGCAGCAGAGGACACCACCACTGTGACTGGATTTATACAGCTGCACTGGACATATGGCAGCAGAGGACACCACCACTGTGACTGGACTTATACAGCAGCACTGGACATATGGCAGCACAGGACACCACCACTGTGACTGGACTGATGCAGCACAAGACACCACTACTGGACTGATGCAGCACAACACAGCACTGGAATGACACACATAAGACAGAGTAGGTTACCACACCACTTTCCCGCACAGACAGACACTGAGGAGAGAGACACATCCTCTCACTACACTCTCCAGGACTGGACTGAAAATGGCGGCGACGCGTGGGTCCTTATATGGAATCCAAAACCCATGAGAATCCGTCAGCGGGATGATGACATTTTGCCTTGTTCTGGTTTCCGAGTCTGGCTGGAAGTCCCAAGCCGGGCTCGAATCAGGGGTGGTTTGGTTCTCAGATAATCGAACCCGCTCATCTCTAGTATATACTGCTGCACCTGTGTATAATGCCCACATGTATATACTGCTGGACCTGTGTATAATGCCCACATGTATATACTGCTGTGCCTGTATATACTGCTCACATGCATATACCGCTGCACCTGTGTATAATGCCCACATGTATATACTGATGGACCTGTGTATAATGCCCACATGTATATACTGCTGCACCTGTGTATAATGCCCACATGTATATACTGCTGCACCTGTGTATAATGCCCACATGTATATACTGCTGCACCTGTGTATAATGCCCACATGTATATACTGCTGCACCTGTGTATAATGCACACATGTATATACTGCTGCACCTGTGTATAATGCCCACATGTATATACTGCTGCACCTGTGTATACTGCTCACATGTATATACTGCTGCACCTGTGTATACTGCTCACATGTATATACTGCTGCACCTGTGTATACTGCTCACATGTATATACTGCTGCACCTGTGTATACTGCTCACATGAAGCCTTGGGCTCATATATGGTGTGTAACTGTCGCTGTGAGCCAGTACCTCTTAAGCCATTTACCTCACCACACATCCCTGACTTAGATAAACATATATAAGAATATGTGACATTGTAAAAATAAAAGATTAATTTATTATAATAAACAGAATTCATCCACAGTGGTTGATCAAAGAACAAAACTACCTTTACAGTATATAAGACATGAAAATAACATACTGTAAGAACACAATTGCAGAATAAACTGTAGCATAAGTATAGCTGGTATAGAAAGTGGACTTTTCCTGTATGTGTCTGATTATAACTTCATTTGTTCCTTTAGTGCACAACAGACCTAGGGACTTAGCTATACCAATTGTCTTAGTTGTATCCCTTATGCAACAAAAGTACAATACAAGAGTAGCCAGACCACACTTACCTACTTTGCTGCCCCCTCCTCTGGGAGGAGGCAGCGTTGAGGCAGTGACGTGCGGTGGGGTGAGGAAGGTGAGGCAGAGCCGTTCCTGTCATATTAATGTTTGTGCCAGAGTACTGACCGCATGAAGTATATGAAAAATACAAATAATCTGTTTGAAATATCTTCTTTGTATTATTCTAATAATTTTCATATCCAAAACTCTGGAGTAAAAAGTCTATGGCAGGTGAGACAGTGCCTCACCTTTCTTTCTTTTCCGCACATCTCTGACCAACTCACCAAATTTCCAGGAGTTTATACAGCTGTACCTGTGTATAATGTCCACATGTATTTACTGCTGCACCTGTGTATAATGCCCACATGTATATACTGCTGCACCTGTGTATAATGCCCACATGTATATACTGCAGCACCTGTATATAATGCCCACTTGTATATACTGCTGGACCTGTGTATAATGCCTACATGTATATACTGCTGCACCTGTGTATAATGCCCACATGTATATACTGCTGCACCTGTGTATATTGCCCACATGTATATACTGCTGCACCAGTGAATAATGCCCACATGTATACTATATACCGCTGCACCTGTGTATAATGCCCACATGTATATACTGCTGCACCTGTGTATAATGCCCACATGTACTCTTTGGCTCATATATTGCATGTAAATCTGGCTCTGGTGCTAGCCAGTGCCTCCTGAGCCATTTAGTTCACCGTACACCCCTGCTTTGTAGGTGCATGGGGGCGTGGCCGGCAGCAGGATGGGCGGTTCGGGGGCATGGCCGACAGGGAAGTGGACAGTCCGGGGGATCGCGTCATCGTGGCTCCACCCCCCACTATGCAGTGCTGAGAAAAGAGGCGCTGTATAGTGGGGGGCGGAGCTACGATGACGCGATTCAGCGCAAATCGCTTCATTGGACCCCCTCGGACCGCCCACTTGTTCTCTGCTGCGGGCAGCCGAGGAGGGTCGTGGAGGGGCTGCAGGGAATGCGGGAGGGTTGCCATCCTTTCTGGGGGGCCAGGAGGGTCACCCGATTTTCAGGAGCCTCCCAGCCATTCCTGGAGGGTAGGCAAATATGAGCCAGACTACTGGGGCTATAGTTACACGTACCTCTGTATGTGACTAAGGAGCAAATCTCCCATCAGTACTAACGCTGCAATATACTTCCCGCCACGTACTGCTCTGCAACACTATACCACTAATCTAGTGTCCGTGGTACTCTGAGCATCTTGCCTTACTGCCATTAATACACACAGTTACAAGCCCACATGGCCACCCATGGCGGAGCATCTATGTCACACCACACCGTACGGCACAACAACGCCAGGTGAATGTGGACGTAGCTATATAACTATATAAATACTCCATTGAGTCCATAGCAGCTCAATTCCCATCAATTAAGAATAAAATATATGTAAAAACAAATGTTGGTAGGTATAGAGAAATGATAAATGATTGCATGTTATGCTGAAAATAAAAATAGAGTAAAGAGAAAAGTGTTAGAACAGTCTGGGGCAGTTCTCCTACAATGCTCCAGTCCAGGCTGACTGTGACCAAAACATCATCAATAGGTTACAATATTATGTAATAAGGTTCCTGTCTTCTTTTATACATCTAGTTACGGCTGATCACTCAAAGGGAAAATAACTGATTCTTAGGAACAAGGAGAGACTTGTGCTCGGTAACATAAAACAGACAGCAACTTACAGATGGAAGCTGGATCCTCGTATATCTGGTGAGACCCCCGGGAGATCCTGCAGTGTCCACGTTGTAACAAAATCCAAATGTAGAGCTTATACTGTGTACTGATGAGAGACGGTGTGCTATGTGTACTGATAAATATATACTAATAATGATGTGTGCTGTGTGTACCGGTAATTATATACTAATAATGGATTGTGTAATATGTGTACCAGTCATTATATACTGATAATGTACAGCGTGCTGTGTGTGCTAGTGATGCAAGCAGTATGAGTGAGAACCAGCAGGCTAAGGTGCTTTATAATCTCGGCAAAACACAAATTGGGTCAGTGTGTCTTCACTACATACAGTAATAATAATCTCTATTACTATTGCTACATATCACAAAATTTAAAAAAAGTTAAAAATAAATGTGGACGAGTGATTTAGTGCTTGACGATTTATGTCTATTTAATTAGTTGGAAATTTTATTAGAAAAGGGAAGGGACGTCATAGTACCTGGACAAAAATTAATAAGTAAGGATGTAAAACAAAGGGGACAATACGTGATGAACAATATGAATCATAAAAGGGAAGGGTGCGAATCATTCACTAAATACCTAGGATTCCATGAAATGATAGATAATGATAGTGAGAGAAGGACGGCATTTACCAGAGTTTAATAATTAGGTGCAACAAAAACATCCTTGTATATAACGAATAGACTTCTTAGAAGTTGTAGCCTGGACTCACTTATAACAAAATAAATGTTGAATGTGTGTATAAGATTACACTGTTCTTAGTAGGGATTTACATTACAGGTACACCACCGATAGTCCGTCACTCTAGGTTCCAGCACTGTGCCGAATTACCGTTTTCACCGGATTATCGGTGGTACATACAGCAGCATCTCAATGACTTACCCTAGCACCCCCCTCCTCCTAATCCCAAACCTTCCCACAGCCAACTCCCCTTCTGCATCACCTAAACCTCCTGCAGCATGACTCCGCTCCACAGCCTAACTGCCCCACAGCCTAACTGAGGCCTGTGCAGCCTAACAGAGCCCGCCCACAGCATAACCCCCCTCCCGCAGCACCTAAACCTCCTGCAGCCTGACTCCGCTCCACAGCCTAACTGCCCCACAGCCTAACTGAGGCCTGTGCAGCCTAACAGAGCCCGCCCACAGCATAACCCCCCTCCCGCAGCACCTAAACCTCCTGCAGCCTGACTCCGCTCCACAGCCTAACTGCCCCACAGCCTAACTGAGGCCTGTGCAGCCTAACAGAGCCCGCCCACAGCATAACCCTCCTCCTGCAGCACCTAAACCTCCTGCAGCCTGACTCCCTTCTGCAGCTTGAGCCCTGCCGCAGCCTAACTCCCCTTTGCAGCACCTAAACCTCCTGCAGCCTGATTCCCCCTGCACAGCCTAACTCTACCCCACAGCCTAACTGAGCCCTGTGAAGCCCAAGAGAGCCCTCCCACAGCATAACCCCCCTCCTGCAGCACCTAAACTTCCTGCAGCCTGACTCCCCCCCACTGCAGCCTGAACCCTGCAGCAGCCTAACTCCCACCCTGCAGCACCTAAACCTCCTGCAGCCTGACTCCTTCCCACAGCCCAACTGCAGCCTGACTGAGTCCTCCCACAGCACATAAATCTCCTGCAGCCTAACTTTCTCCCCGCAGCCTAAGCACTGCCGCAGCCTAACTCGCCTTCTGCAGCACCTAAACCTCCTGCAGCCTGACTCCCCCCCATGCAGCCTGAGCTCTGCCGCAGCCTAACTCCCTCCTGCAGCCTGACTCCTTCCCACAGTCTGACCGAGCCCAACTGCAGCCTGACTGAGTCAACCCACAGCACCTAAACCTCCTGCAGCCTGTCTCTACCCCCACAGCCTGAGCCCTGCTGCAGCCTAACTCCCCTCCTGCAGCACCTAAACCTCCCGCAGTCTAACTCCCCTCCACAGCCTGACTCCACCCCACAGCCTAACCAAGCCTTGCACATCCTAATCCCTCTATGCAGCATAACTGAGCCCCTACAACATTACCCCCCCCCCCCTGTATCCTGACTACCCCCAGCATCTGATGTCTCTGGCTGGGATGTGCAGTCAGGGGAGGCTGGGGAGTGTCACGGCTCTAGTTGTTTGTGAACCCTCGGCTAGAACTGGACACTGGGTCTGGTCTTGAGCGATGCGGACAGAACTGGGCAGGCTTAATAAATGATCTGCTCATACAGATGTGGCAGGTTGTCAGGTAGGCTCTGGGTTGAAGGTGACCAGCTATGGGGAACTGGAACACTGGTGGTGCGAGCCACCAGTGCAATAGGTAGCTGGGTTGTCACCAAGGCTGAGAGTCTTGTGAAGACTGGCGAGTTTCAGAATGCTGGGAGGATTCGGCAATGCAGGGAAGCGGAATGCTGGACGCAGCCTGCACGGCCGGTTTACCAAATGCTGGATGGAACCAGCGAGGTAGTTGGCAGAAGGCTGGGCGGAACAAATACAACAGGTTTTCCAGATGCTAGACAGAACCAGCAGAGTAGTTTGCAGAGAATGCTGATGGAGTCAGCAATACAGGTTTTCCAAATGCTGGACTATACTGTGTCGGTGCAGTGGGATTTCTGGATGCTGAGAGATGCTGTGCCAGCACTGCTGGTTTCCAGATGCTGAGGAGTAATCAGCACAGCAAGTTCTCTGGATGCTGAGGAGTGGTGAATCAGCAGCAGCAGGTTTTCTGAATGCCAAGGTGCGCTGAATAGTACAGCAGGTTTTCTGTATGCTGAGGAGTGGTGAATCAGCAGCAGCAGGTTCTCTGAATTCCAAGGTGCACTGAATAGTACAGCAGGTTTTCTGGATGATGGTGGGAACCAGCAGAGACACAAATGCTGCAGTGGTATACCAACAGTCTCTGGATGCACTGGAATAGCACTTACGTGCACTTGGACACACTGTGTTATTAGTAGCGGTATGGCCCTTTAAGACCAGCCAGGGAGTCAGTTGGTATGAGGTAGAATTAGCACTGAGTCAATATAGCTGGAGGTTCTGGAGCTCTACACAGACTGAAGGACCACATAGCACTGACAGCTTGCCAGTGCTGGGACTTGGAATTTATACCCTGTGCTTGCAGCTGACTGGATGAGCTGCTCACATGATGCGGAACTGAATCCAGATTGGCTCCAGGAAGCTCAGCTGACTGGAGACTGTCATGGCGCTGTCCATGGAACTAAGTGGCGGGAACCTTGGCATGGTGCGGCCGTGGATAACTGCTATGACACTTGGCAGAGAGAAGCAGGCATGGAGTCCCAAGCGCCGCAGCCGGCAGCACAGGACATCAGGGGAGCACATAGATGAGGGATCGCACCCAGGCTTGAAGTGGAGGTATGGCAGGGCGTGACTGGGGAGCACTGATAACCTCTATTTTGTGACAGTACCCCCCCTTTAGGAGCGGCCTCTGGATGCCTTTTTGGTTTTCGAGAAAATATGGAACGGAATCTTCTTACCAGAAGAGGCGCATGAACGTCCTCAGCGAAGATCCTAGATCTCTATTCAGGTCCATATCCTCTCCAATCAATCAAGTACTGTAATCTCCCATAGCAGAGGCGGGAGTCAAGGATCTTCTCAATTTCAAATTCCACTCCACGTTAAGTGTGAACTTTCGGACCAGAAGTAAGAATTGACTGAAATTGATTGAGGATCAAGGGCTTGAGCAGAGAGACGTGAAAGGAGTTTGGAATATGAGGGTATGAAGGAAGCTTCAGCTGACAGGCGACAGAATTAATTACCATATGTATAACGAATGGTCCAATGTATCGAGGAGCAAATTTCATAGAAGGTACTTTGAGGCGAAGATTACGTGTAGACAGCCACACTTTGGGGGTCATTATGAGTTGATCGCTCGCTAGCTACTTTTAGCAGCCATGCAAATACCTTGTTGCCGCCCACGGGGGAGTGTATTTTTGCTTAGCAAGTGTGTGAATGCCTTTGCAGCTGCGCTCTGCAAAAACATTTTGTGCAGTTTCTGAGTAGCTCTGGACTTAATCAGCACTTGCGATCACTTCAGTCTTTTTGGTTCCGGTATTGACGTCAGACACCCGCCCTGCAAACGCCTGGACACACCTGCGTTTTCCCTACCACTCCCAGAAAACTGTCAGTTGCCACCTATAAACACCCTCTTTCTGTCAATCTCCTGGCGATCAGCCGCGCAAAGGGATTCTTCGCTAGATCCATTGCACAGCAACGATGCTCTTTGTACCAGTACGATGCGCGTGCGCATTGCGTCACGTGCGCATGCACAGTTTTGCAATTTTTTAGCCTGATCGCTGTGCAGCGAAAATCCATAGTAAGCGATCAACTCGGAATGACCCCCTTTGTCACCAGCTTGAAGGAGGTCAGCAAAGATTTTGTAACGTTTAGAAGACTTCTTCAGAGCAGAATTAACCTTTTTCCAAATAACGATAAAGTCTTTGAGCGTTTTCTGTGCTGCTGTCACATCAAATGGTGGAGCAGCATGGAACTCAGGGACTAATGGATGCTGCCCATAGATTGTAAAGAGTGGTGTGGTTTCTGAAGAAGAGTGATAAGTGTTATTATGCGAAAATTCAGCCCAAGGAAGAAGTTCCACCCAGTTGTCTTGGGATGAAGTGTGTGTGTGGCAACTGTAGTGAGTGCAGGGTCAGGACTCTATGTGTGTGTGTGTGTGTGTGTGTGTGTGTGTGTGTGTGTGTGTGTGTGTGTGTGTGTGTGTGTGTGTGTGTGTGTGTGTGGCATCTGTAGTGAGTGCGGGGACAGGTCTCTGACAGAAGTCAGTATACACCAGTTTACTCACACCACTACGGTGATGGCTGTGACCTGGCTATTATGTATGGTCTCTCTGTATTTTCAGGGATGTAGTGCAGAGACATAAGAGTTAAACTGTGTAGGAGGTGAGACAAGCTCCCGACACTCAGGCCCACCCCCATTTGTGCCTCCTCAGCCTCTGACCTCAACGCTCATTACTGACGTCCAGATTAAAAGAGGTGCCGGACCATCAGGTGACAGATAATTGGTGCTGTACCAGTATAAAGTTACTATTAAAGAATGAGGTAATGAAACATCTGTCAGGTTAGGGTAAGTCTGTGTTCCCGGACTGCGGTCAAGTGAAGGAGATGGAGTACAGACTGCGTACAGGACGCTGGGTGGCTTAAAAAAGTTCTTGTGCATGGGATCTGCTCATGGATAGAGGACACAGGCAGAAGGTAGACTCAGTAGAAATGAATGATCAGAAGACTTTAGATGTTGAAGAACAAGGAGCTAGCATGGAAAGGTAAAGACCAGTAGTAAATATCTAACCAGACTGGAACTAGCAATGTACGTCTCTGGAACTAGGTTTAGAAGAGGAAAACAGGGTACTGGAGCCAAGTTTAAAACTAAAAGTATTAGTGATGAGCACCGGAAATTTTTCGGGTTTTGTGTTTTGGTTTTGGGTTCGGTTCCGCGGCCGTGTTTTGGGTTCGAACGCGTTTTGGCAAAACCTCACCGAATTTTATTTGTCGGATTCGGGTGTGTTTTGGATTCGGGTGTTTTTTTCAAAAAAACCCTAAAAAACAGCTTAAATCATAGAATTTGGGGGTCATTTTGATCCCAAAGTATTATTAACCTCAATAACCATAATTTCCACTCATTTTCAGTCTATTCTGCACACCTCACACCTCACAATATTATTTTTAGTCCTAAAATTTGCACCGAGGTAGCTGGATGACTAAGCTCAGTGACCCAAGTGGCCAACACAAACACCTGGCCCATCTAGGAGTGGCACTGCAGTGTCACACAGGATGGCCCTTCAAAAAACTACTCCCCAAACAGCACATGACGCAAAGAAGAAAAAAAAGAGGCGCAATGAGGTAGCTGTGTGAGTAAGCTAAGCGACCCTAGTGGCCGACACAAACACCTGGCCCATCTAGGAGTGGCACTGCAGTGTCACGCAGGATGGCCCTTCAAAAAAACACCCCCCAAACAGCACATGACGCAAAGAAAAAAAGAGGCGCAATGAGGTAGCTGTGTGACTAAGCTAAGCGACCCTAGTGGCCGACACAAACACCTGGCCCATCTAGGAGTGGCACTGCAGTGTCACGCAGGATGGCCCTTCAAAAAACTACTCCCGAAACAGCACATGACGCAAAGAAGAAAAAAAAGATGCGCAATGAGGTAGCTGTGTGACTAAGATAAGCGACCCTAGTGGCCGACACAAACACCTGGCCCATCTAGGAGTGGCACTGCAGTGTCACGCAGGATGGCCCTTCCAAAAAACACCCCCCAAACAGCACATGACGCAAAGAAAAAAAGAGGCGCAATGAGGTAGCTGTGTGACTAAGCTAAGCGACCCTAGTGGCCGACACAAACACCTTGCCCATCTAGGAGTGTCACTGCAGTGTCACGCAGGATGGCCCTTCAAAAAACTACTCCCCAAACAGCACATGACGCAAAGAAGAAAAAAAAGATGCGCAATGAGGTAGCTGTGTGACTAAGATAAGCGACCCTAGTGGCCGACACAAACACCTGGCCCATCTAGGAGTGGCACTGCAGTGTCACGCAGGATGGCCCTTCCAAAAAACACCCCCCAAACAGCACATGACACAAAGAAAAAAAGAGGCGCAATGAGGTAGCTGTGTGACTAAGATAAGCGACCCAAGTGGCCGACACAAACACCTGGCCCATCTAGGAGTGTCACTGCAGTGTCACGCAGGATGGCCCTTCCAAAAACTACTCCCCAAACAGCACATGACGCAAAGAAAAATGAAAGAAAAAAGAGGTGCAAGATGGAATTGTCCTTGGGCCCTCCCACCCACCCTTATGTTGTATAAACAGGACATGCACACTTTAACCAACCCATCATTTCAGTGACAGGGTCTGCCACACGACTGTGACTGAAATGACGGGTTGGTTTGGACCCCCACCAAAAAAGAAGCAATTAATCTCTCCTTGCACAAACTGGCTCTACAGAGGCAAGATGTCCACCTCATCATCATCCTCCGATATATCACCGTGTACATCCCCCTCCTCACAGATTATCAATTTGTCCCAACTGGAATCCACCATCTCAGCTCCCTGTGTACTTTGTGGAGGCAATTGCTGCTGGTGAATGTCTCCACGGAGGAATTGATTATAATTCATTTTAATGAACATCATCTTCTCCACATTTTCTGGATGTAACCTCGTACGCCGATTGCTGACAAGGTGAGCGGCGGCACTAAACACTCTTTCGGAGTACACACTTGTGGGAGGGCAACTTAGGTAGAATAAAGCCAGTTTGTGCAAGGGCCTCCAAATTGCCTCTTTTTCCTGCCAGTATAAGTACGGACTGTCTGACGTGCCTACTTGGATGCGGTCACTCATATAATCCTCCACCATTCTTTCAATGGGGAGAGAATCATATGCAGTGACAGTAGACGACATGTCTGTAATCGTTGTCAGGTCCTTCAGTCCGGACCAGATGTCAGCATCAGCAGTCGCTCCAGACTGCCCTGCATCACCGCCAGCGGGTGGGCTCGGAATTCTGAGCCTTTTCCTCGCACCCCCAGTTGCGGGAGAATGTGAAGGAGGAGATGTTGACAGGTCGCGTTCCGCTTGACTTGACAATTTTCTCACCAGCAGTTCTTTGAACCCCAGCAGACTTGTGTCTGCCGGAAAGAGAGATCCAAGGTAGGTTTTAAATCTAGGATCGAGCACGGTGGCCAAAATGTAGTGCTCTGATTTCAACAGATTGACCACCCGTGAATCCTTGTTAAGCGAATTAAGGGCTCCATCCACAAGTCCCACATGCCTAGCGGAATCGCTCTGTGTTAGCTCCTCCTTCAATGTCTCCAGCTTCTTCTGCAAAAGCCTGATGAGGGGAATGACCTGACTCAGGCTGGCAGTGTCTGAACTGACTTCACGTGTGGCAAGTTCAAAAGGTTGCAGAACCTTGCACAACGTTGAAATCATTCTCCACTGCGCTTGAGACAGGTGCATTCCACCTCCTATATCGTGCTCAGTTGTATAGGCTTGAATGGCCTTTTGCTGCTCCTCCAACCTCTGAAGCATATAGAGGGTTGAATTCCACCTCGTTACCACTTCTTGCTTCAGATGATGGCAGGGCAGGTTCAGGCGTTTTTGGTGGTGCTCCAGTCTTCTGTACGTGGTGCCTGTACGCCGAAAGTGTCCCGCAATTCTTCTGGCCACCGACAGCATCTCTTGCACGCCCCTCTCGTTTTTTAAATAATTCTGCACCACCAAATTCAAGGTATGTGCAAAACATGGGACGTGCTGGAATTTGCCCAGATTTAATGCACACACAATATTGCTGGCGTTGTCCGATGCCACAAATCCACAGGAGAGTCCAATTGGGGTAAGCCATTCTGCGATGATCTTCCTCAGTTGCCGTAAGAGGTTTTCAGCTGTGTGCGTATTCTGGAAAGCAGTGATACAAAGCGTAGCCTGCCTAGGAAAGAGTTGGCGTTTGCGAGATGCTGCTACTGGTGCCGCCGCTGCTGTTCTTGCGGCGGGAGTCAATACATCTACCCAGTGGGCTGTCACAGTCATATAGTCCTGAGTATGCCCTGCTCCACTTGTCCACATGTCCGTGGTTAAGTGGACATTGGGTACAACTGCATTTTTTAGGACACTGGTGAGTCTTTTTCTGAGGTCTGTGTACATTTTCGGTATCGCCTGCCTAGAGAAATGGAACCTAGATGGTATTTGGTACCGGGGACACAGTACCTCCAACAAGTCTCTAGTTGGCTCTGCAGTAATGATGGATACCGGAACCACGTTTCTCACCGCCCAGGATGCCAAGGCCTCAGTTATCCGCTTTGCAGCAGGATGACTGCAGTGATATTTCATCTTCCTCGCAAAGGACTGTTGGACAGTCAATTGCTTGGTGGAAGTAGTAAAAGTGGTCTTACGACTTCCCCTCTGGGATGACCATCGACTCCCAGCAGCAAAAACAGCAGCGCCAGCAGCAGTAGGCGTTACACGCAAGGATGCATCGGAGGAATCCCAGGCAGGAGAGGACTCGTCAGAATTGCCAGTGACATGGCCTGCAGGACTATTGGCATTCCTGGGGAAGGAGGAAATGGACACTGAGGGAGTTGGTGGGGTGGTTTGCGTGAGCTTGGTTACAAGAGGAAGGGATTTACTGGTCAGTGGACTGCTTCCGCTGTCACCCAAAGTTTTTGAACTTGTCACTGACTTATGATGAATGCGCTGCAGGTGACGTATAAGGGAGGATGTTCCGAGGTGGTTAACGTCCTTACCCCTACTTATTACAGCTTGACAAAGGCAACACACAGCTTGACAAATGTTGTCCGCATTTCTGTTGAAATACTTCCACACTGAAGAGCTGATTTTTTTGGTATTTTCACCAGGCATGTCAATGGCCATAATCCTCCCACGGACAACAGGTGTCTCCCCGGGTGCCTGACTTAAACAAACCACCTCACCATCAGAATCCTCCTGGTCAATTTCCTCCCCAGCGCCAGCAACACCCATATCCTCCTCATCCTGGTGTACTTCAACACTGACATCTTCAATCTGACTATCAGGAACTGGACTGCGGGTGCTCCTTCCAGCACTTGCAGGGGGCGTGCAAATGGTGGAAGGCGCATGCTCTTCACGTCCAGTGTTGGGAAGGTCAGGCATCGCAACCGACACAATTGGACTCTCCTTGTGGATTTGTGATTTCGAAGAACGCACAGTTCTTTGCTGTGCTTTTGCCAGCTTAAGTCTTTTCATTTTTCTAGCGAGAGGCTGAGTGCTTCCATCCTCATGTGAAGCTGAACCACTAGCCATGAACATAGGCCAGGGCCTCAGCCGTTCCTTGCCACTCCGTGTGGTAAATGGCATATTGGCAAGTTTACACTTCTCCTCCTACTATTTTATTTTAGATTTTTGAGTCCTTTTTTTACTGATATTTGGTGTTTTGGATTTTACATGCTCTGTACTATGACATTGGGCATCGGCCTTGGCAGACGACGTTGATGGCATTTCATCGTCTCGGCCATGACTAGTGGCAGCAGCTTCAGCACGAGGTGGAAGTGGATCTTGATCTTTCCCTATTTTTGGAACCTCAACATTTTTGTTCTCCATATTTTAATAGGCACAACTAAAAGGCACCTCAGGTAAACAATGGAGATGGATGGATACTAGTATACTTATGGATGGACGAGCGACTGCCGACACAGAAGTAGCTACAGCCGTGGACTACCGTACTGCGTCTGCTGCTAATATAGACTGGATGATAATGATATAAAAAATATATATATATCACTACTGCAGCCGGACAGGTATATATTATATAATGACGGACCTGCTGGACACTGTCAGCACTGCAGACTCCTAAAGTGAGCTACTAGTATCAAGAAGATAGAAAAAAAAAAACACAACAGGTAGGTGGTATACAATTATGGATGGACGAGCGACTGCCGACACAGAGGTAGCTACAGCCGTGGACTACCGTACTGCGTCTGCTGCTAATATAGACTGGATGATAATGATATAAAAAATATATATATATCACTACTGCAGGACAGGTATATATTATATAATGACAGACCTGCTGGACACTGTCAGCAGAATGCGTTTATAGAATAAAAACACCACACGACGAGTGTTTAACTTTTTCAGGCAGACAATCACAATATACTGGTGGTCACTGGTCACTGGTCAGTCACACTGGCAGTGGCACTCTGGCAGCAAAAGTGTGCACTGTTAATGTACTCCTGCTATAACTGCTCCCCAGTCTCCCCCACAATTAAGCTGTGTGAGCAGTGAGCACTCAGCACAGTCAGATATACATAGATGATGCAGCACACTGAGGCTGAGCACAGATATGGTATACTGTTACTGTGTCACTGTGTATCATTTATTTTCAGGCAGAGAACGGATTATATTGAATAATAATAAAACTGCACTGGTGGTCACTGGTCAGTCACTAGTAAACTCTGCACTCTCTGAGTACTCCTAAGCTCCAGTAAATCAAGTGTCTCACTCTCACTCTCTATCTATTTCTATTCTAAACGGAGAGGACGCCAGCCACGTCCTCTCCCTATCAATCTCAATGCACGTGTGAAAATGGCGGCGACGCGCGGCTCCTTATATAGAATCCGAGTCTCGCGATAGAATCCGAGCCTCGCGAGAATCCGACAGCGGGATGATGATGTTCGGGCGCGCTCGAGTTAACCGAGCAAGGCGGGAAGATCCGAGTCTGCCTCGGACCCGTGTAAAAAGCGTGAAGTTCGGGGGGGTTCGGATTCCGAGGAACCGAACCCGCTCATCACTAAAAAGTATCTGAGGTTCTGGTAGCTTGGTTGGATCTGAACTTGCTATCCAAGGTGGAACCAGCAGTGCTGCAGGCTGGACTGGGACTAGCTGTGCTGGAGTCCGGACTGGGACTAGCTGTGTTGGAGGCCAAACTGGGACAATCTGTGCTTGATATCAGGCTGGAACAGTCTGACCTGGACACTAGACTGGGTCCGATGAATGCAGAATACGACACAGTGTCAGCATACTGTGGAGCACAGTCTACAGTCACACTCTGCAGGTAGGTAGAGACGTTCTACTGGCAAACAGCCAGCCCTTTATGAAGTCCTTTTATAGGGGCTGCTGGTTACTGGTTGGCCAGTTGTGTCAGATGTCCTGGAGAGTGTGTCATTGGTGGTGCAGTGATCACCTGATCAATTTGAAGATGATTTAACGCAGGGACTGGAGCTAGCGGGAGCCACCAGTGTGGGAGACACTAGCACTTTCTGCAGTCTCACTGAGCCTTAACTTAGAATTAGAGTCTCAAATTAGAATTTTACGGTCTATAAATATTTGTAGTGATAAATGATTACATACTGTATACATAGCTTTGTAGTAATACAGATCTATTCTCTGAGCTGCTGATGTTATGTGAGAAATGCTCCTAAATGAAGTCAGTTTGGATTCCTCTAAGTATAAGGTTTCTCAATGTGTGCGCCCTGGTGGTTTCCCTTTGGGGAGACGTTTATCCTCTGTCATCTCCTCTGTGGTCAGGAAAGATCACTTCATTTCCTATTTATGTCATTGAAAATTATTTTATAATCGAAAGAAAAAATTCTTATTAATACAAATTTTTAGAAATTAATACAGAATAATATTTTCTATTTTGATGTTTCACTACTCTAAAGAAATGCATTAATTAAAAATATGAAAGTATTTATCATACCTCAATCAAATACAGAATGTCCTCTCACTGTCATTATCTGTCACTTAGCGGAACACTAATTACTGTATTTCATGGAAACATCACACCCAGCCATTGTATGATCTTATCCTGCCTTAATCTTTATATCTATTAATCTCATTATTCAGGTTTCTCCATATACCGTGACCTCCTCCTCCTCATTTTCTAACCTTTGTTAATTTAATCATTACAAGTTAATTAAATACACACATAATTGTGAAGTCACTGATCTATGTTCATTTGTTTATATTTACTCATGAATTCATCATAGGTAGTATAGTAATAAAGATCATTATCAAATGCACAATCACCCAATTTGTTCCTTACCATACTTATCGCTGAAATCTATGCACAATGGGCCTAATTCAGACCTGATCACTGCGGTATGCGTTTGCATGCCTGCAACAGGCCGGTGTGAACACATTGTACACGTGCGTCCATACATAAGAGCACACCTATTTTGCACGGCTGCACAAAAGGTGCAACAGTGCACAAAAGAACATGGCAGCGATTCGCAGTGCCAGGCAGCTTGTTGTACATGTGCGTAGTAATCGCTAGTTAGCAAACAATCGCACAACGGTGTTTTTGGTTTCCTAAAGGTAAAGCAAACAACCTAAGGAATCGAAATGTGATTGAACAATTAAGTGATCAAACACTGCAAATTGAAGAGTTTGACACCTAATTGCACGGGTGGTATTCATGTGACCGGCGGTCTGCTGACCGACAGTCACATGACCTCCTCCACCATCCCGACGGCTCACTATCCCGATGGTCGTCATGCCGACCAACAGGGACTATTTCCACTCGTGGGTGTCCACGACACCCATAGAGTGGGAATAGAACCCGTGGCGACCGCAGGTCGCCACCGAGCTCGCAGTGTGGCGAGCGCAGCGAGCCCGCAAGGGGCTTGCTGCACTCGCCCTCCCCGATACTCACATATAAAATAAATTATTAAAATGCATATATCATAATAAACATATATCTCTTCCCTTATCTAAAAATAACACCCAATTCCACCTCTCCACTCTGCATCTATCATCTGCACGATTCACTCGTTCCCATTCCAAAATGCAGCACTTACTTGGCCCACTGTGAAGCAAAATGGAATATGTTGGTCTATATCAAAAAACAGAAAAAGAAAGTTAAATTCAACTTAAAAAACATTATTGTGCTTACTTTCAACAACAGCTGCCCACTCATCCTCCTCTTCAAGCCCTGGTGGCGGCTGGATGGGGGAAGGGTCTTGAAAGGGGGATGAAGGTTGGATAGGGGTAGGGTCTTGAAAGGGGATCAGATGTTGGATTGGGGTAGGGTCTTGAAAGGGGGGTGGATGTTGGATAGGGGAAGAAGGACCAGATTGAGATGGGGAGGGTAAAACATGGGTGGATGGAGGTTGAGAGGGGGAGGGAAAATCATGGGTGGATAGAGGTTGAGAGGTGGAGGGAAAATTATGGGCGAAGAAGGTTGAGAGGGGATGGAGGTTGAGGGGGGAAAGAGGTTGAGGGGGAGGATGTTGCTTCCTCAGGAGAGTCGGGAGGTGGTGGCTGTTGTGGATCAGCTGGGCACCTTCCACTCCGTTATGTTCTGCCTGATGAGAGAGGAACACAGCTGTAAGTAGGCAGTAACAAACACTTGTAACGTAAACATCTTTTAGAAACATTACCTACTATAGAAATAAAACTACAACTGGCCTATATTGTCTGTATGTTATTTTTTTAAATAAATTAATCATGACTTCCGCTTCCGGCTGCATGCAGAGTGCAGCTTGAAAACGCTGCTCCGCTTAGGGACCCGCTCACCCGCTAATACGTAGCCGTTCTCGGCTACACACAGCGACCGATACCCGGCTCATCGCCCGCTCTCCCCAGATGGACAAGTACCTGGCTCCGGGCGCCTCATAGAAACTGCAGCCACCTCGTCAGGAGGAGCGCCGCGCCGATCCCAGCATGGCGCTGGACGCGTTCTCGGCCCCGTCCACGCCAGCCTCCCAGAGGTTGGCTTCACCCCAGGAGCTCACAGACCCCCCGCAGGTATGCCGCAACCCGCTACGTATGGCGACATTGTGTACGCCATTAAATCCACGATGTTGCCTTTGTTATCCAAGGCTGTGGCTGACATCTCTCAGCAGCTACAGCACCGTAGTACTAGAGTATCAGACTCTGAAAACCGCATAGGAGCTCTATGTCATGATATGCATCTGGCACAATGTGATATTATCAAGCTGCAGAAAGAAAATAAACAATTATGGAACAAACTCGATGACGCTGAAAATCGTTCCCGTCGTAATAATATCAGGGTGGTGGGACTCCCTGAAAATGTTAAAGGTCCAGCACTGGCTTCTTTTGTTTCTGTAACCCTACCCAAGCTACTAGGCATTGAAGATGAATGTAAAGATCTGGTGGTGGAGAGAGTTCATCGAGTCGGCCCGCCTCCCCGCCCGAATGAATCACGCCCTAGGGTCACATTATTCCGATGTTTAAACTATCTTCACAAAGTGGCATTCTGGAGAGCATCACGAAAGATCCAGAATCTTATGTGGGAAGGAAAACGACTACGCCTTTTCCAGGACTTCTCTGTGGAACTTTCACGTATGCGTAAATCCTTTTCTCCTATCTGCTCGAAGCTAGTCTCCATGAATAGAGGTTTTGCCCTCATTTATCCGGCTAAGCTAAGGATCTTCATAAATGACACCCACTACGACTTCACGACGCCTGAAGATGCACATGCCTTCCTATCTGCTGACCACGAAGTTTCCACTGCTGACATCACTGACACCCCTCCTTGAACTCTTGCCACCCCCAGAACTGTCTCTTTCTTGGTTTAAAACTCAGTTTTTTCTCAGTTACTGTGTGATGCATATTTTTTTTTCCCACCGGTTAATATTTTAGCCTTTCTCCCCCCCCCCCCTTTTTTTGTTTTGGTCTATGCTTCCTTATAATCTCTCCCCTAATTCAATATGACCCAGAGCCTATGCTTCTCCCCAATATTGATGTGTAGGTCCATTACGTCAGTCCTTTTTACAGGGTCCCTAGGCACCTGTCATGCCCCGGTATCTACAGTTGTCTATTGCTATCCCTTTCTATGGGATAAGCCCACAGTTATATCTATTGTTACATTTGCGGAATGTCATTTATGTCCTTTGGACACCTGGCATGTTGATCGTGCTATTGTTATGTTTTCTTGTATTCCCCATGTCTTGTCATTGCATGTTTTCCCCCCCTTTTCTCTCCTTGTGTTTGTCCTCATTTAGGTTCACCACCATTTTGCTCCGACATGGTCATGTCCTGCTGGACGGATTGCGCTCTCATCCAGACACATATGACTGAGCTCAAGATAGGTTCCTTCAATGTCGGTGGCATCTACTCTCCGGCTAAATGCCGTAAGGTTTTATTATATTTACATAAACAGTCTATAGATATTGCATGTCTCCAAGAAACACATCTTTTACCCCCTGAGATTTTGAAACTCCAAATGCTTAAATGGAAAATTCTTGCCTCTGCCCCCTATAACTCCAAATCCAGAGGAATTGTAATTTGAAGTTCCAAATCACTACCTATAGAAATACTGTCCACTTACTCTGACCCTGACGGCAGGATATTGATAGTCTTTCTCATTATTCAACGTGACGTACACTTTAGCCTCTATCTATGCACCCAATGTCTATTCTAGATCCTTCCTCCAGAAGCTCATTAAATTACTCCTCCCACATATGTCTGCCCCCATTATTCTCTGTGGCGACTTCAACCTGACTGCTCACCCTACTCTTGATAAATCCTCCACGCGAAGACTGCGTACCCCATCCCCCTCCCTGGAGATTCTCTCACTGTTAAAAACTCTCCGATTAATAGACGTATGGAGGGCCCTATACCCAACCAGAGAGAATTTACTTGCCTGTCTGCAGCGCACCACACTCTGTCTCGCATAGATTTTATTTTTCCCTCTTCCTCTCTTTTTCTCCTAGTCCAGGATGCAAACATACATCCTATCATACTCTCTGACCATGCACTTGTCACTTTCTCATTCTACACGAAAAAAGAGCTGTCCCCATATAGAACATGGAGATTCCCAGCCTATCTCCTTAGCTCCCTGAAGTTTAGAGAACACTTAGATCAGGCATGGACTGATTTTCATATCCATAATAAGACCACTCTAGCTACAGATCCCCCACTCTATTGGATGACGGCCAAATCAGTACTGCGAGGTTCTATTTTGGCCTTTGAGGCTTCCTTACGAAAACGACTCTCTCACTCTTATACCACTCTCCAAGAATCATTGACTAAGGCCTATGCTTCTTATGTCCAGACACCTACCACAACTACACGCTCCAAGTACCTCTCTGCCAAGTCCCTTCTTGAGGAATTACTTCAGTCCATGTCTGATAAGATGAAATTCTCCTCTCATTATCGCTTTCACAAATTCGGTAATAAGACGAGTAAATTACTCACCAACATCCTCAATGGCACTAGAGCACCGATGATTGTCCACACCCTCAAACTACAAGATGGCTCCTTCACTAATTCTACTGCACAAATCTTTCAGGTTATGACAGCCTTCTATACAGACATTTACGCCCCCCCTAACCCTACTCCTACCATCCCTCCTATAACTTCGCCTGTAATGGACGAACGTAAACTGACCAATACCTGGTCCCAACTCACTTTTCCACAATTGCCGACGGAGTTCGCAGACTCCCTCACTGACCCTATTTCCACTCTTGAAATATGTAAGGCTATTAAATCACTCAAACCTGCCAAGGCTCCTTGTCCTGATGGATTTTCTGGGGAATTCTACAGTTTTTCCTTGATAAATTAACCCCGGTTCTTGAGTTGGTTTTTAATCATATTTTGATTAACCAAAATATCCCTGCATATTTTAATTCTGCCATTATCAAAGTGATTCCTAAACCGGGCAGGGACCTCTCCAATCCTGGCTCTTATCGCCCCATTTCACTACTGAATTGTGATTATAAACTCCTTACCAAGATTTTGGCGGAACGTCTTAACCCCCTCCTCCCCCATATAATCCATCAGGACCAGCCCGGCTTCATTAAGGGCCGACACTCAGTACGCAATGTCCGCAAAGTTATGGCGGCTGCCCAAAAGCTAACCTCTGTGACGTCTACTGACTCCCCTAATCTTATTCTATCGATTGACGCCGAGAAGGCCTTCGATCTCGTCCATTGGCCACATCTATTTGACACTATGACCAAATTTAAAATCCCTGACCAATACATATCCTTCATTCGGACTTTATATACCAATTCCTCATCCCAAATTGCCTGTAATGGCTACTTATCTCCTCCCTTCCCGATCAAAAAAGGCACACGGCAAGGTTGTCCTCTCTCCCCCCTCCTCTTTGCCATTGCCCTAGAACCCCTAGCACTTGCTCTTCGGTCATCTACTAATTTCACAGGTATCCCCCTCGCAAATACTGAATTGAAACTTGCTCTCTACGCAGATGACATGTTGCTCTTTGTGTCCAACCCTTTAGTCTCTATACCGGTAATCATAGACATTGTATCTTCCTTTGGACCCACTTCCGGGTACAAGATCAATGTCCACAAATCTGAAATTCTTCCTATCACTCCTTTAGCACCGTCCTTGGCCACTGACCCCACTTTAGCACAATTCACAATACAGCCCTCCCATATCAAATATTTGGGTATCCTTATCACTCGAGATCCCCTTCAGATCTATAAGGCAAATTTCTTACCCCTATTCTCCAAAATTAAAACCCAACTAAATTCATGGACTAAACTCCCCCTGTCTCTACTGGGAAGAGCTGCTGTAATCAAAACTATAATTTTTCCTAAAATATTTTACTGTCTCCAAATGATACCTTCCCCCCTACCAAAGTCGGATGTACAAATGTTAAATTCACTGATCTTCTCGTTTCTGTGGATCGGCAAGAGACCCAGGATGAGATTATCTAAGCTAACACACCCGACCAGACTGGGAGGACTGGGCATCCCGGATTTCACTCTCTATCACCTGTCAATTCATTTTAGGTATATTTTGGACTGGCTTTTTAATAAATCTACATACACAGATCGCTCTCTAGATGATGCTATTTTTCCCCTATTCTCACCTAGCGCTCTATTGCATACCCCCCTGCGCCTCTTCCCACGCCACATTCTAAATCATATTTTATTTAGGGGGTCATATGACGCTTGGATACATATAAATAAACTCCTGAATAGAAATCATGCAATCTCACCTTACATCCCTCTCTGGGGCAACTCTAATTTTCCCCCTTCACTGCACAACTCCTCCTTCTCAAATTGGCACACAAAAGGACTAGATCTTGCCACCAAATTATTTGATCCTGGAGGGCGAATACTCTCCTTTACCTTACTACGTGAGACTTATGCTATCCCAAACTCCAACTTCTACATGTACCTCCAAGCTCGACATTATGTTGACACCATTAAATCACTTATCCTCTCATTCTCTCCCCCAGACCCTTTATTCCCACTCTTCCTGACTTTACATAATGGAGCATATAAAACAGCCTTTCTATATAAATTACTTCTCGACACCACTGACAAAGATCCGCTTACCCCTCTCCTTACGTCTTGGTCCTCGGACTGTCCGGAAATTACTACTACCCAAGTATTAATTTCTCATCATCACGCAACCATGAAAATTCTCCAGTCAGCCTATCTCCAAGAAGTTCACTTTAAGACTTTACATCAACTTTATATCACCCCAGCCCAGAGAAAATACATGCATTCCTCTGAGACGGGTGAATGCTGTAAATGCAAAATGATGAATGCTAAATTTTTTCATTGCTTCTGGTCATGCTCAAAAATATTCAAATTCTGGAGGAAGGTTCTAGTCTTCATTAACACACTATTTTCTACCTCATTAATTCCTGACCCTCTTGCATGCCTCTGCATGAATTTTTGAAATTGGACGCTCCCGGCAGACACATCATCTATTATACCTCTACTCACAATCATACTGACCATGTCCAAAAAACTGATTTTAACACACTGGACAGTACGCTCAGCTCCGACCCTAAACGAACTGAAGAATAGAATGCTGCAATTACTCCTCTTTGACAGACGTTCTTTGGCATTAGATCCCTCTCTTTCCTATGATAAATTTTTCTTGAAATGGAAGTATTATCTATGCACCCTTGATCTGACACAACAGCCCCTTTTGTTCAAGACCCCCCTCCCCACTTGAACAAGTTTTAACCCCTCCTTTTTTCCATACTTTTAATATTATCAGGATGTATTATGATAGATGTCTACTTCCATTACTGAAACGAGAATTCTTCCCGATTTCTTATCACGAATGCCACCCACTTTGAAGGCCTTTGTCACTTGATGATATATTGTTATGTTAACTTACCCTGACCTCTGTTTTGACTTTGAATGCCTCCTTTTTTCTTTTTGTTATTTTCTGGATACCAAGCTCATGTCTCACTGATTTTTGGGTAAAAATCCCCCCAGCAATGTAAATTGATAGCTGGTTTACTCATCTACTATATAAAGGCACATAATATAAGGTGTTCCGTTGCCCCCCCCCCCTATTTGTACTTCCCCCCCTTATCCTGTCTCGTCTTTGTTTGTCTCTCCCCCCCCCTCCTTGTTATTTTTGAAGTCTAACTTCTTAGTAATATAGTGGGTCTTTGACCTATCATCCTTCGAATTTACAATTGTACTACACTTCACTATGAGACCTGGTGAATACAACTGGATTCCTTTATGGAATATCTCTTCTGTGTTATCTTTCTGTTACATGTATACTGTTATTGATGCTCTATATTTGAAATGTATAAAACCCTATTTCAATAAAAATGATTGAACCAAAGAAATGAATCATTCTAAATTAGCGCAAACATGCTTGGTGTGGTTAAAGTAAAGAATCTACTGTATTTGTTTAAGTAAAAATCTAATTTATTAAATAAAATACAAAAAAACCTGTTGTTATTATTATTATTATTATTATCATCATCATCAACATTATTATTATTATTATTATTATTATTATTATTATTTAAAAAATAAAAAGCTTTTTTTAATATAAAAAACAAACATCAATAGAACAGATACCTCATATATTGGAGGGATACCGCACAGGTGTATAGTTAATATTGCGATGTAATATTAATGTAATAACCAAAATAAAAAGATAGAGGAAGAAAAAATTAATTTTCTAATTCTTATTTGGTGGTGCGCCCTGAGTCAATAAGGCAACTTGAAACTGCAAAAAGGAGAAAAAAGAGACTCTTTTGTGGTCGCACTCTTGACATAGAATAGTATATGAAATATTAAAGATAAATATAAAATTCAACTTTTATTGATATCACAAGAATAAAATAGTCAGTGGTCAGTGAAATAACGCAATAATCGAAAAATAATAATAATAATGTAGGTGGCAATCTACTGCCAATACTACATAGGTCAGTAAGGAATAAAGTAAGATAACAAGAAAAATATCACAATGAAATTAATAGCAATTCAATGCTAATAATATATAATAAGAATGAATTCCGGCTGCCGAGGTTCAATCAAAATATTGTGAGGGATTAACCTGGATATGCAATGGTACAATCGGGCCACACATATACACTTGCTCTGCGCTCATGGTGCATGAGAAAAGGAACAGTAGGAAATAAGACGGCAGAGTGATTCTGCTGTCAGTGTTACACACTGAGCATTCTGTACTCTACTACACTGAGTCTTCCTCAAAAGTCTCCTACTTGAGTACTGACCCAGCCCAACACTGATTAGCTTCCAAGATCGGACGGCTTTGGGCGTTTAAAGTGTGGTACGATAGTAGAGAAAGTGAACGGTAATCAGAAGCTCTGGAATCACTGATGAGAGTTCACAAATTAAGCAGCATAGGTAGGAGAAATAAACAAGGATGAAAAGGTAAAGATGGATCAGCGGCCAATGTTAGACAAGGCTGTAACCCTGAATCAGGGCTGTAACCCTGAATCAGTGGTGAGAGTCCATGCAGTGGTGAGAGTCCATGCAGTGGTGAGTGTCCATGCAGGAAGGAAGAAACAATGCATAAATATTTGATCACAATCCTATTAAGCAAATTGAGGTTCGTTCATAAAAGAAAAAAATGCATGAATATTCGATCCCGATCCTATTACATAAATTGAGGTTCATTCATAGAATACATATTGAAATGTACAATCCGTTAAATAACAATCATTGATAATGGCAATTGCTATATACAGTATGAAGCCAAAAATTGTGATATTCCTAAAAGGACAAGCTGGGTTGATATTGTGGCTTCTGCAAGGAAATTTTCTAATGCAAGATACAAATTGCTACAAGTATCAATAATAGACGGTATAAGCCAAAAAGAAAAAAATAACAGTGTAGCAAGTACACATATAGGGGTAAATTTACTAAGATTCGTATTTTCCCGTTTGAGGTCAAAGTTCAATCACGAATGACATCGAAAGTGTAAATATGCAACTTTTTGAATTGATTACGACTAATTTACTAAGCTGCCGTATTCTGCATTTTCGGGTTTTCCGATGTCGATGTCATTCGTTTTTTTTGGCAGTGTTTTACGTGAGTGACTTGTAAAACACTGCCGACTTTAGTACAATGAATCTCGGCCGGATCTGAGAGATCCGTGCTGGGCTTCATTGTGCACTTTGTTATAAAAAAAAAAAAAAGTTTAAAAGTAAAAAAAAAATTGTGTGGGGTCCCCCCTCCTAAGGCAAACCAGCCTCGGGCTCTTTGAGCCGATCCTGGTTGCAGAAATATGGGGAAAAAATGGACAGGGGTTCCCCCATATTTAAGCAACCAGCATCGGGCTCTGCGCCTGGTCCTGGTTCCAAAAATACGGGGGACAAAAAGAGTAGGGGTCCCCCGTATTTTTGAAACCAGCACCGGGCTCCACTATCTGGACAGATAATGCCACAGCCGGGGGTCACTTTTATACAGTGCCTTGCGGCCGTGGCATCAAATATCCAACTAGTCACCCCTGGCCGGGGTACCCTGGGGGAGTGGGGACCCCTTCAATCAAGGGGTCCCCCCCCCAGCCACCCAAGGGCCAGGGGTGAAGCCCGAGGCTGTCCCCCCCCATCCAATGGGCTGCGGATGGGGGGCTGATAGCCTTTGTTCAAAGTGAATGATATTGTTTTTAGTAGCAGTACTACAAGGCCCAGCAAGCCTCCCCCGCAAGCTGGAACTTGGAGAACCACAAGTACCAGCATGCGGCGGAAAAACGGGCCCGCTGGTACCTGTAGTACTACTACTAAAAAAATACCCCAATAAAGACAACACACACACACCTTGAAAGTATAACTTTAATACATCCATCCACACCTCCATATACACATACTTACCTTATGTTCCCACGCAGGTCGGTCCTCTTCTTCAGTAGAATCCATGGTGTACCTGTAGAAAAAATTATACTCACATAATCCATGGTTGAAGGCTCCTCTGCTTGTAATTCTTTTGTAATCCACGTACTTGAAAAAATAAAAAAACGGATACCCGACCACAAACTGAAAGGGGACCCATGTTTTCACATGGGTCCCCTTTCCCCGAATGCCAGAAACCCACTCTGACTGATGTCTAAGTGGGTTTCTTCAGCCAATCAGGGAGCGCCACGTTGTGGCACCCTCCTGATCGGCTGTGTGCTCCTTGGTTACAATGGAGCGCATAGGCGCTACATTGTAACACTGCCGTGTGCCGCCTGTCAGACAGTACAGGAGCACACAGCCGATCAGGAGGGTGCCACAACGTGGCGCTCCCTGATTGGCTGAGGAAACCCACTTAGACATCAGTCAGAGTGGGTTTCTGGCATTCGGGGAAAGGGGACCCATGTGAAAACATGGGTCCCCTTTCAGTTCGTGGTCGGGTATCCGTTTTTTTTTTTTTTTCAAGTACGTGGATTACAAAAGGATTACAAGCAGAGGAGCCTTCAACCATGGATTATGTGAGTATAATTTTTTCTACAGGTACACCATGGATTCTACTGGAGAAGAGGACCGACCTGTGTGGGAACATAAGGTAAGTATGTGTATATGGAGGTGTGGATGGATGTATTAAAGTTATACTTTCAAGGTGTGTGTGTGTTGTCTTTATTGGGGTATTTTTTTAGTAGTAGTACTACAGGTACCAGCGGGCCCGTTTTTCCGCCGCATGCTGGTACTTGTGGTTCTCCAAGTACCAGCTTGCTGGGGAGGCTTGCTGGGCCTTGTAGTACTGCTACTAAAAACAATATCAAACACTTTGAACAAAGGCTATCAGCCCCCCATCCGCAGCCCATTGGATGGGGGGGACAGCCTCGGGCTTCACCCCTGGCCCTCGGGTGGCTGGGGGGGGGAACCCTTGATTGAAGGGGTCCCCACTCCCCCAGGGTACCCCGGCCAGGGGTGACTAGTTGGATATTTGATGCCACGGCCGCAAGGCACTGTATAAAAGTGACCCCCGGCTGTGGCATTATCTGTCCAGCTAGTGGAGCCCGGTGCTGGTTTCAAAAATACGGGGGACCCCTACTCTTTTTGTCCCCCGTATTTTTGGAACCAGGACCAGGCGCAGAGCCCGATGCTGGTTGCTTAAATATGGGGGAACCCCTGTCCATTTTTTCCCCATATTTCTGCAATCAGGATCGGCTCAAAGAGACCGAGGCTGGTTTGCCTTAGGAGGGGGGACCCCACGCAATTTTTTTTCTGAAAATTTATAACATTTCCCCCCCCCCTTCCCACTGAAAAACATGCACGGATCTCATGGATCCGTGCATACCTATACAAACACGGGATAAAAAAGCAGGTCTGTTTTTTTTTAGCACTTTTTCACGATTTGTATTTTATCATGGCAGTGTTTGGCTATTGTCGGCAGTGTTTGTGTTTTGCACTTTTTAGTAAATGACCGATTTCTACCAAATTGCAGGCGTATTTGACCGATGGTGTATTGATTCGTGATTTTTTCCTAGGACTTCCAAAATATTACGAATGCCCTCATCACTGCCGTGATTTTTGCTTAGTAAATTACCGAGATGACACTTTGAAGAAAAAACGGCATCTCGGTCAAAATCGGGACCTTAGTAAATATACCCCATAGTGTCTATCAGACTGTGAATGTGTGCACACAGTATGGATAAATAGATAGCTACCAGAATCCTATTAGGAAAGAATTGAAGAACATTTTAAAAAAATATAAAGTAACTGTCTCCTACTATAATATATAATGCTGATTAACACATGAGCTTGAATCATCAAATACGATGGACCAATGATATTATTGTGAGCCAATAAATGCTGACAGCCCAGTCACTGAAAGTTGGGATATTGGGGATATTGAAAAGAGACACTGGTATTACCCGCGACGAAGGTCAGATGGAGAATCCTTTGGCCATACTAGAAATGTCACCGTCAGTGGAAGGGTATGCATGGCCGCCGGGCTGGATAGGCACAGGGCGCAGGCCGATGAGGGAGATGCTCGCCACTATGATAGACGCCAGGTGGAAAGTCCCTTCCCGTGCTGAAGTCAGTCTCTGTCCGCTGGAAAATGTGAACTGTCGCTGGGCTGGAGAAGGCACAGAGGCGCAGGCAGATGTGTGAGGACATGTAACGCTCCGGGCAGCCAGAATGAGGTCGGAAGACGCGTTTCACCCGTCCGCCGGGCTTGATCACTTCCTGTCTAACACTGACAGCAGAATCACTCTGCCATCTTATTTACTACTGTTCCTTTTCTCATGCACCATGAGCGCAGAGCAAGTGTATATGTGTGGCCCGATTGTACCATTGCATATCCAGGTTAATCCCTCACAATATTTTGATTGAACCTCGGCATCCGGAATTCATTCTTATTATATATTATTAGCATTGAATAGCTATTAATTTCATTGTGATATTTTTCTTGTTATCTTACTTTATTCCTTACAAACCTCTGGCTCCTCATCCTCTGAGGGCAAGATGTCATGTGCCGGCAATGCCACATGACTCCTTATAGCAATATTGCACACAGGACCACTATCTTGCTAAACATTTCTGGAGAATACATGAGGTCGCCACAAGTGCGGTGGAGCACCCTAAAGCGGCCTTTTGAAAGCCCAAGTGTGCACTACACCACCTGTCTGGTGGATGTAAGTGTGGTGTTAAATGCAGATTATGGTCCTGGTGTTGGTGTGCTATAAGGAGTAATGAGCCACGGTGTGCAAGGATATCCCCTATCTCCTGTAAGAAGAAGAATGTCAAAAATTTTAAAGAAAAATATTAAAAAAATATATGTAGATAGACACACAGGCTCATTTGTACATGATATCAGAAACACTCACCCAAAATCCACGTGTCACTGCCTTCCAACATTGATAATTTGGGCCATATCCATAATTGCCGAATCACGTGAGAATCATAGGCACTTGCTAGGTAGCGGGCATTCAGGGAAAGGATCTGGAGGGATGATCCACAAACCACCACCACATTCAAAGAATGGAACATTTTTCTATTCCTTAACATTAATTCATCATGTGATGGAGCCACAAGTGGAATGTGTGTCCCATCCACTACCCCTATAATGAGTGGGAAGCCAGTAGTTGCACGGAAGTGCCGCTTCCACACAGCTAGGGACTCCACATCCAATGGCATTGACATGAACTTCTTATTTCTTTTTAGGAACAAAGCTATTATGCCCCACAGGATCCTTGAAAATGAGGCATGGGAGACGCCTCCCAGGACCCCCACAATATGCTGGAAGGATCCTGAAGCGCAAAAGTGTAACAGATAAAAATTGTGCCAGTGAAGGAATTGCTGTAGGATTGCTCGTTTTACTCTCTAGATAACTCTCTATTATTGAGAGAGTATCCAGGATGACATACGGTGGCAGCCTATAACACAGGTGCTATGTTTTCCATCACTAAAAATAACACAAAGGGAGGGATGGTAAAACAAAAAATAATTGCAACAATAATAACCCACCATACTGTGCTAACACAACCCAACACAACACAACACAACACAACACAACCAGCCCAGGATATACTTACTGGCAGAAAATACAAAGGAAACTCAAACCCCCCCAAAAAAAACCAAGGACTACTCCATCTTAAAAACTTAAAGACGCACTCTTGAAGAACAAACAAATGATACATACATTAATAGCACACCTCTCTGTGCTAACGGGTATGGGTCATTAGGTCGACCACACTTAAGCCAACAGTCTTTAGGTTGACGACTATTATTCGACATGCATTAGGTCAACATGGTCACTAGGTCGACATGAACAAGGTCAACGTTGAAAATGGTCGTCAATCGTTTTTTTTTACTTTTTTTGGTGGTTTTCTTCATAAAGTGACGGGGAACCCCAATTAGTGCACCATGTCTCCTCACCATTACTATACCCAATCGTAGTCCACGTGGATCGTAAAGTTTGAAAAAGTTCAAAAATGGAAAAAAAATTGAAAAAACCATTGTAGACTTTTTTCCATGTCGACCTTGTTCATGTCAACATAATTTCCACGTCGACCTAATGCATGTCGACCAATAGTGGTCGACCTAATGACTGTTGACCTAAGTGTGGTCGACCTAATGACCTATCCCGTGCTAACCCACCACAACACACCACTGCAAACCACCATGTACTTACCAGCCGAGAATAAGTAGAGGATGTAAATACAAAAGAAAAAAATTCCAACCACGGGCCAAAAATTAAACTTAAAAACACGCACCCTTTAAGAACAACCAAGTTACGCATAAATTAATAACCCACCATATTATGAGAATGCAACACCCCACTGCAAACCAACATATGCTTACCAGCAGAGAATAAATGTTATATCACTAACAGCCTAGAGGATACATTAAATTGCTATTGTTAGTCGACATGCATATGGCTGATACATTCAATTTAACACACAGTACGAAAAAAATTAAATGTACAAATCCAGGACAGGTCCACATAGTTTTCTCTTGCTCAACATCACTCACAATACACAGGTGGCTAGCACCTCCTTAAATCAGTTATAATTGCTCAATTATGATATTGTTAAGTTGCATTTGCATGTATAAAAATCTGCACCCCCAGTTCCGCACATGGCTTGTAGTTCAACATGGATCCTACTAGCAGACACCTGAACAGATTGACTGCCGAGCTACGTGTAGAGGGTCGAAGGAGGAGAGCTGTACAGTGGCAGAGACTAGCAGCACTTGCACAACATCCTGGCTGTGCAGAAGGTGAAGTTGCAGGATCCAGTACTCAATCTGACCCAAGCCACTCACACAGTACAGAAAGACCGGGACTCAGTACCCAGTCTAACCAAAGCCACTCACACAGTACAGAAAGACCGGGACCCAGTACCCAGTCAACCAAAGATACTCACACAGTACAGAGGGACCGGGACCAAGTACCCAGTCTAACCAAAGCCACTCACACAGTACAGAGGGACCGGGACCCAGTACCCAGTCTAACCAAAGCCACTCATACAGTACAGAAGGACCAGGACCCAGTACCAAGTCTAACCAAAACCACTCACACAGTACAGAGGGACCGGGACCAAGAACTCAGTCTAACCAAAGCCACTCACCCAGTACAGAGGGACGAGGACCCAGTACCCAGTACCCAGTCTAACCAAATCCACTCACACAGTACAGAAGGACCGGGACCTAGTACCCAGTCTAACCAAAGCCACTCACACAGTACAGAGGGACCGGGACCAAGTACCCAGTCTAACCAAAGCCACTCACACAGTACAGAAGGACCGGGACCCAGTACTCAATCTGACCCAAGCAACTTACACAGTACAGAAGGACCGGGACCCAGTACCCAGTCTAACCAAAGCCACTCACACAGTACAGAGGGACCGGGACCAAGTACCAAGTCTAACCAAAACCACTCACACAGTACAGAGGGACCGGGACCAAGAACTCAGTCTAACCAAAGCCACTCACCCAGTACAGAGGGACGAGGACCCAGTACCCAGTACCCAGTCTAACCAAATCCACTCACACAGTACAGAAGGACCGGGACCTAGTACCCAGTCTAACCAAAGCCACTCACACAGTACAGAGGGACCGGGACCAAGTACCCAGTCTAACCAAAGCCACTCACACAGTACAGAAGGACCGGGACCCAGTACTCAATCTGACCCAAGCAACTTACACAGTACAGAAGGACCGGGACCCAGTACCCAGTCTAACCAAAGCCACTCACACAGTACAGAGGGACCGGGACCAAGAACCCAGTCTAACCAAAGCCACTCACCCAGTACAGAGGGACCGGTACCCAGTACCCAGTCTAACCAAAGCCACTCATACAGTACAGAAGGACCAGGACCTAGTACCCAGTCTAACCAAAGCCACTCACACAGTACAGAGGGACCGGGACCCAGTACCCAGTCTAACCAAAGCCACTTACACAGTACAGAAGGACCGGGACCTAGTACCCAGTCTAACCAAAGCCACTCACACGGTACAGAGGGACCGGGACCAAGTACCCAGTCTAACCAAAGCCACTCACCCAGTACAGAAGTACCGGGACCCAGTACTCAATCTGACCCAAGCCACTTACACAGTACAGAAGGACCGGGACCCAGTACCCAGTCTAACCAAAGCCACTCACACAGTACAGAGGGACCGGGACCAAGAACCCAGTCTAACCAAAGCCACTCACCCAGTACAGAGGGGCCGGGACACAGTACCCAGTCTAACCAAAGCCACTCACACAGTACAGAAGGACCGGGACCTAGTACCCAGTCTAACCAAAGCCACTCACACAGTACAGAGGGACCGGGACCAAGTACCCAGTCTAACCAAAGCCACTCACACAGTACAGAAGGACCGGGACCCAGTACTCAATCTGACCCAAGCCACTTACACAGTACAGAAGGACCGGGACCCAGTACCCAGTCTAACCAAAGCCACTCACACAGTACAGAGGGACCAGGACCAAGTACCCAGTCTAACCAAAGACACTCACACAGTACAGAGGGACCGGGACCCAGTACCCAGTCTAACCAAAGCCACTCACACAGTACAGAGGGACCGGGACCCAGTACCCAGTCTAACCAAAGCCACTCACACAGTGCAGAGGGACCGGGACCCAGTGCCCAGTCTAACCAAAGCCACTCACACAGTACAGAAGGACCAGGACCCTGTACCCAGTCTAACCAAAGCCACTCACACAGTACAGAAGGACCAGGACCAAGAACCCAGTCTTACCAAAGTCACTCACCCAGTACAGAGGGACCGGGACCCAGTACCCAGTCTAACCAAAGCCACTCACACAGTACAGAGGGACCGGGACCAAGTACCCAGTCTGACCCAAACCACTCACATAGTACAGAAGGACCGGGACCCAGTACCCAGTCTAACCAAAGCCACTCACACAGTACAGAGGGACCGGGACCCAGTACCCAGTCTAACCAAAGCCACTCACCCAGTACAGAGGGACCGGGACCCAGTACTCAATCTGACCCAAGCCACTTACACAGTACAGAAGGACCGGGACCAAGTACCCAGTCTAACCAAAGCCACTCACACAGTACAGAAGGACCGGGCAGTACTCAATCTGACCCAAGCCACTTACACAGTACAGAAGGACCGGAACCCAGTACCCAGTCTAACCAAAGCCACTCACACAGTACAGAGGGACCGGGACCAAGTACCCAGTCTAACCAAAGCCACTCACACAGTACAGAGGGACCGGGACCCAGTACCCAGTCTAACCAAAGCCACTCACACAGTACAGAGGGACCGGGACCCAGTGTCCAGTCTAACCAAAGCCACTCACACAGTACAGAGGGACCGGGACCCAGTGTCCAGTCTAACCAAAGCCACTCACACCGTACAGAAGGACCAGGACCCAGTACCCAGTCTAACCAAAGCCACTCACACAGTACAGAGGGACCGGGACCAAGAACCCAGTCTTACCAAAGCCACTCACACAGTACAGAGGGACCGGGACCCAGTACCTAGTCTAACCAAAGCCACTCACACAGTACAGAGGGACCGGGACCAAGTACCCAGTCTAACCAAAGCCACTCACACAGTACAGAAGGATCGGGACCCAGTACTCAATCTGACCCAAGCCACTTACACAGTACAGAAGGACCGGGACCCAGTACCCAGTCTAACCAAAGCCACTCACACAGTACAGAGGGACCGGGACCAAGTACCCAGTCTAACCAAAGCCACTCACACAGTACAGAGGGACCGGGACCCAGTACCCAGTCTAACCAAAGCCACTCACACAGTACAGAGGGACCGGGACCAAGAACCCAGTCTAACCAAAGCCACTCACCCAGTACAGAGGGACCGGGACCCAGTACCCAGTCTAACCAAAGCCACTCACCCAGTACAGAGGGACCGGGACCAAGTACCCAGTCAGACCCAAACCACTCACACAGTACAGAAGGACCGGGACCCAGTACTCAATCTGACCCAAGCCACTTACACAGTACAGAAAGACCGGGACCAAGTACCCAGTCTAACCAAAGCCACTCACACAGTACAGAAGGACCGGGACCCAGTACTCAGTCTAACCAAAGCCACTCACACAGTACAGAGGGACCGGGATCAAGTACCCGGTCTAACCAAAGCCACTCACACAGTACAGAGGGACCGGGACCCAGTACCCAGTCTAACCAAAGCCACTCATACAGTACAGAAGGACCGGGACCCAGTACACAGTCTAGCCAAAGCCACTCACACAGTACAGAGGGACCGGGACCAAGAACCCAGTCTAACCAAAGCCACTCACCCAGTACAGAGGGACCGGGACCAAGAACCCAGTCTAACCAAAGCCACTCACCCAGTACAGAGGGACCGGGACCCAGTACTCAGTCTAACCAAAGCCACTCGCACAGTACAGAGGGACCGGGACCAAGAACCCAGTCTAACCAAAGCCACTCACACAGTACAGAGGGACCGGGACCAAGAACCCAGTCTAACCAAAGCCACTCACCCAGTACAGAGGGACCGGGAACCAGTACCCAGTCTGACCCAAACCACTCACACAGTACAGAAGGATTGGTACTCAGTACCCAGTTTAACCAAAGCATCTCACACAGTACAGAAGGACCGGGACCCAGTACCCAGTCTAACTAAAGCCAATCACACAGTACAGAAGGTCCGGGACCAAGTACCCAGTCTAACCAAAGCCACTCACACAGTACAGAGGGACCGGGACCAAGTACCCAGTCTAACCAAAGCCACTCACACAGTACAGAAGGACCGGGACCCAGTACCCTGTCTAACCAAAGCCACTCACACAGTACAGAAGGACCGGGACCCAGTACTCAGTATACCCAAAACCACTCACACAGTACAGAAGGACCAGGACCCAGTACTCAGTCTGCCCAAGCCACTCACACAGAACAGAAGGACCGGAACCCAGTACCCAGTCTAACCAAAGCCACTCACACAGTACAGAAGGACTGGGACACAGTACCCAGTCTAACCAAAGCCACTCACACAGTACAAAAGGACTGGGACCCAGTACCCAGTCTAACCAAAGCCACTCACACAGTACAGAAGGACCAGTACTCAGTACTCAGTTTATCCAAAGCCACTCACACAGTACAGAAGGACCGGGACCCAGTACCCATTCCTACCAAAGCCACTCACACAGTACAGAAGGACCGGGACCCAGTACCCATTCCAACCAAAGCCACTCACACAGTACAGAAGGACCCAGTACCCAGTCTAACCAAAGCCACTCACACAGTACAGAGGGACCGGGTCCAAGTACCCAGTCTAACCAAAGCCACTCACACAGTAGAGAAGGACCGGACCAAGTACCCAGTCAAACCAAAGCCACTCACAGAGTACAGAAGGACCAGGACCCAGTACTCAGTCTACCCAAAGCCACTTACACAGTACAGAAGACCTGGACCCAGTACTCAATCTGCCCAAGCCACTCACACAGTACAGAAGGATCGGGACCAAGTACCCAGTTTAACCAAAGCCACTCACACCATACAGAAGGACCGGGACCCAGTACCCAGTCTAACCAAAGCCACTCACACAGTACAGAAGGACCGGGACCCAGTAACCACTCAAACCAAAGCCACTCACACAGTAGAGAAGGACCAGAACCCAATACTCAGACTGACCCAAGCCACTCACACAGTACTACAGAAGGACTGGGACCCAGTTCCCATTTCTAACCAAAGCCACTCACACAGTACAGAAGGATTGGTACTCAGTACCCAGTTTAACCAAAGCCACTCACACAGTACAGAAGGACCGGGACCCAGTACCCAGTCTAACCAAAGCCAATCACACAGTACAGAAGTACCGGGACCAAGTACCCAGTCTAACCAAAGCCACTCACACAGTACAGAAGGACCGGGACCCAGTACCCAGTCTAACCAAAACCACTCACACAGTACAGATGGACCGAATCCCAGTACCCAGTCTAACCAAAGCCACTCACACAGTACAGAAGGACTGGGACCCAGTACTCAGTCTGACCCAAACCACTCACACAGTACTACAGAAGGACTGGGACCCAGTACCCAGTCTAACCAAAGCCACTCGCACAGTACAGAAGGTCTGGTACTCAGTACCCAGTTTAACCAAAGCCACTCACAGTACAGAAGGACCGGGACCCAGTACCCAGTCTGACCAAAACACTCACACAGTACAGAAGGACCAGGACCCAGTACCCAGTCTAACCAAAGCCACTCACACAGTACAGAAGGACCGGGACCCAGTACTCAGTCTGCCCAAACCACTCACACAGTACAGAAGGACCGGGACCCAGTACCTAGTCTAACCAAAGCCAATCACACAGTACAGAAGGACGGGGACCCAGTACTCAGTCTAACCAAAGCCACTCACACAGTACAGAGGGACCGGGACCAAGTACCCAGTCTAACCAAAGCCACTCTCACAGTACAGAGGACCAGGACCAAGTACCCAGTCTAACCAAAGCCACTCACACCGTACAGAAGGACCTGGACCCAGTACCCAGTTTAACCAAAGCCACTCACACAGTACAGAGGGACTGGGACCCAGTGCTCAGTATACCCAAAGCCACTCACACAGTACAGAAGGACCGGGACCCAGTACCCAGTCTAACCAAAGCCACTCACACAGTACAGAAGGACCGGGACCCAGTACCCAGTTTAGCCAAAGCAACTCACACAGTACAGAGGGACCGGGACCCAGTTACTCAGTCTGATCAAGCCACTAACAAAGCACTTAAGGAACGGGACCCAGTACTCAGTATGACCAAAGCCAACCTCAGCCAGCAAAGGAAAAAAATAACAACCCCCCCCCCCCCCCATTTGGAGGGTGGAGTCGGACATTCTAGTGGTATTTTTTCCTCAAGTCAAGGATAAAATACACTATGTGCCCAAAAATATGGGGTCAGCGACATAGGAGCGCATATTGTGAGACATAACAGATGCTGTGAACGTGGAGGCCCCCATCATCCGCACACCACAAGAGGTCAAAAGATGGTATGTGTATTCTGTAAATCTCTAAAGGACAGTGTGTATGGGTACAAGTGCAAGCAAGCCAAAGTAATGTACTGTAGGTGTTTTCAGAGGTGTAGCTAGGTGCCATGGTGCCTGGAGCAAGGTATGTTTCGGCGCCCCCCTCCCCTGTACTGAATTGGGGGCGTGGCCACCTGGGACGGTTCTAGACCTTGTGGCACCCAGGGCGAAAGTTTCCTTTTGCGCCCGCCCCCCCCCCCCCCCCCCCCCCACACACACACACACACACCTAGGTGAAACATAGTGCGCTCCGAAGGCACGCAGCAAAAAAGGGGCGTGTCTTCATAGGGAAGGGGCATGGCCGCAGTTATGCTCCCTGTAGTTATGGACCCAGTAGCTGTGCCCCCTGTAGCTGTGCCAGCTGTAGATTTGCCCCCTTTAGTTGTGCCCTCAGTATATTTGCCCCCTGTAGTTGTGCCCCCTGTAGCTGTGCCCCTGTAGATTTGTCCCCTGTAGTTGTGCCCCCTGTAGCTGTGCCCCTGTAGATTTGCCCCCAGTAGCTGTGCCCCTGTAGCTGAGCCCCCTGTAGATTTGCCCCCAGTAGCTGTGCCCAGAGTAATTGTGCCCCCTGGTTTGTGCCCCCCGGGGTAGCGACTCTTACGCACAGTAAAAAAAAACAAAAAAAAAACAATACTCACCTGCCCCGCTCCTGCTTGCCGTTGCTGCTGCTCCGTCTCCGCAGTCCTGTGGAGTCTGGCCGCGTCTCCACCCATCTGGCGTCTGACGTCATAACGCTAGACGCACGTGCATCACGGAGCGCGGAGGGGTGGATGGGAAGAGGGAGGGAGGTAGAGAGCTGATGCTGCTCAGGCTCGCAGCCAGGGCCGGATTAAGTCTGGTGGGGGCCCAGGGGCAATGAAGTTGTGGGGGCCCCACCAAGAAAAACTGCTTATATTAAACAAACCCCCCCTGTGCGTAACACACACACACACCCCTGCACCAGCAAGTAGACAGCCCGCCACCCCAGCCCCCCACACACAATACATAATCATGTTTACATAATCACACCCCTCTTCCTCGGAATAAAATAAATAATTAATAGACTCACCCAGCTCCCAAGTCCGCAACAGGATGTGGCACTGTCTCGTCTGCACTCTGCAGCAGCAGCAAGGGTCTCTCCTCCTCCTTCCGAGTCCGAGTCCCGATGCCTGCTTCCATTGACAGTGAGTACAGCACTGCTGCGCGGGCGCGGCTGAAGGGGCGGGTCAGCTTGGGGATGCGCTGCGTGACCTCTGACGTCACACGGCGCATCGCACAGGGGCAGCGTCTGGGCTGAGTGCTTTGCTGCTCAGTGCTGCCGGCTCACTCCCAGGATACAGATGTATGTGGGGGCCCAGGGACGATCGCCCCTGCTTTAATCCAGCTATGCTCGCAGCTGTCAGTGACTGACGTCAATTCCTGGACCTCCATCGCTGGAATCATCGCACAGGATACGTAACTACAGGGCTGGTCTTGTTTTGCACAAAATGTTTTTGTACCGCTCGGCTGCACATGCGATCGCACACTTGCAAAGCGAAAATACACTTCCCCGTGGGGCGTTTGCACAGCTGCTAAAAGTAGCTAGCGAGTGATCAACTCGGAATGAGGGCCTTTATCAGAAACTTGTAAAGAGTGTTTTTTTTGTAACTTGACAAACATATGTTGAATATGCGTGCTCGATATTGTATCTTATTTTAGATGGGCTGACTTCAAGTGCCAGCTGAAGGGGAAGATGTCTGCATGGTGGTGCCATGCAAGGGGAACAGGTGGCGGGAGACTCCCTGATAGTCTGTAGCACTCCAACTTGGTGGAGCTGGCTTTTGGGCTGCGTGGATGATGATAAGGTGGCAGGCATGTCCAAGATGGACACAGACATGCCCGCACTTGAAGCTCTGCATGCCGAACCAGGTAATTCTGAGTAATATGAAGCTCAATTTAAGGGGCCTGCAAAATGGCATTGCTAATTTCCATTTTTTTCCTTATCAATTTACAGAACAGGAGGTGCAGCTTACTCAAACTGGGGGAGGTACCGATGGAGCCTCGGTCATTTCATCCATCCGCCTAGTCACATCGGGAGTGCACAGAGACGCTCCTATGCATTGAAGTGAATGGGGCGTGTCTCCATCTGGGCGCGCGCACCTGTTCAGATGGAGACGCTCACAGTGACTAGGTGCTCCCAGGCGGGTGCGCCTAGTCACAGAATGAGCCTGAATATATGTGAAAACACAAACGGTTTTTACACTGGGTAAATATGTTGTAACAGTGTAATGTTTAAAATGTTGGACTTAGACACACATGTCTAATGTGAACATAATAGCAGGAGCTGAAAATAAACAAAAGTGTAGATTGTGTGTTGCACATACCCAGAGAATGACAGGCTACAGTACACACCATTCCACACACGTCTAGAGGTGTAATGCGGTATTTAGCTATGATTCAGGTATGTGTGATTGTGCAATTATTTGCAGGGACATCGATGGCAGGCACCTGAGTTGGGCATTCGCATGCTGGGGGTCATTGAGACCCGATCGCTGCTGTGCGTTTTCACACAGCAGCAATCGGGTCTGAAGTGCACATGCGCCGGTGCATGGCTGACAGCCGACAAAAATTTTGCAGGGCTAGAATCAGGTCTGAATTAGGGGGGTCATTCAGACCTGATCGCACGCTAGTTTTTTTTACTGTGCTGTGATCAGGTCAGAACTGCGCATGCGTATGCACCACAATGCACATGCGCATCGTACGGGTACAAAGCGGATCATTGCTGAACGATGGATTTAACAAAGAATCCATTCGCACAGCCGAACGCAAGGAGATTGACGAGAAGAAGGCGTTTGTGGGTGGCAACTGACCATTTTCTAGGAGCGTTTGGAAAAATGCAGGCGTGTCCAAGCGTTTGCAGGGCGGGTGTCTGACGTCAATTCCGGGCCCGGACAGGCTAAAGTGATCGCAGCGGCTGAGTAAGTCCTGGGCAACTCAGAAACTGCACAAAACTTTTTTGTAGCTCTCGGCTGCACACGCGATCGCACTCTTGCAAAGCGAAAATACACTCCCCTATAGGCGGTGACTATCTGCTCGCAGCAGTGAAAAAATAGCTAGCGAGCGATCAGATCTGAATTAGGCCTTAGGCCCGCTGTGCGAAGCGCAATACTTACTTGGCGCCTGTGTGCAGTGACAGAGATTTGCTTTGCAGTCGTGCAAAAAGTAAACCCCACCTGCAGCCCAGGCCACACACCCTCACTACATGCTCTACTTCACACTCCTTTTCTCACGTGTACAAAGCCTCACCCCCGCACCGCCCCAGACATGTCTCAATGTCGTTGCCTGTATGCGTTCGGATTTTTCTTTTGTAAAAATAGAATTTAAATTACCTACCGGTAAATCCTTTTCTCGTAGTCCGTAGGGGATGCTGGGGTCCATTTAGTACCATGGGGTATAGACAGGTCCCTTCGGAGCCACTGGCACTTTAAGAGTTTAATAGTGTGGGCTGGCTCCTCCCTCTATGCCCCTCCTTCCAGACTCAGTCTAGAAACTGTGCCCGAGGAGACGGACATACTTTGAGAGAAGGAATACACAGATAGTGGTGAGATTCACACCAGCTCACACACAACAAAAGGAAAGCCAAGCTAACCAACTTGGAACAATTCAGCAACGGCTGAAATAACAATACTGAACCAAGTAACGATGCAGGAATACGAAGCACTTGGCGGGCGCCCAGCATCCTCTATGGACCATGAGAAAAGGTTTTACCGGTAGGCAATTAACATCCTATTTTCTCTTACGTCCTAGAGGATGCTGGGGTCCATTTAGTACTATGGGGATGTACCAAAGCTCCCTGTATGGGAGGGAAATTGCTAAGGTTCCTGCAGACCAGATTGACCAAACTTTAGGTCCTCAGAGGCCAAAGTATCGAACTTGTAGAACTTAGCAAACGTGTTCGACCCTGACCAAGTAGCTGCTCGGCAGAGCTGTAAAGCTGAGACACCCCGTGCAGCCGCCCAGGAAGAACCCACTGACCTAGTAGAGTGGGCCTTTACTTTAGGAACCGGCAATCCTGCAAGTATCGAACTTGTAGAACTTAGCAAACTTGTTCGACTCAGACCAAGTAGCCGCTCGGCAAAGCTGTAAAGCTGAGACACTCCGGGCAGCCGCCCAGGAAGAACCCACTTTACGAGTAGAGTGGGCCTTAACAGATTTTGGACACGGCAAGCCTACCGTAGAATAAGCATGCTGGATAGTAAACCTAATCCAACGAGAAATTGTCTGCTTAGAAGCAGGACACCCAACCTTGTTGGGTTCATAAAGGACAAATAAAGCATCTGACTTCCTGTGACGAGAAGTTCTCTTCACATACATTTTTAAAGCCCTCAGCACATCCAAGGACTTTGAGGTAATTGAGGAGTCAGTAACCACTGGCACCACAATAGGTTGGTTGATATGAAAAGCTGACACAACCTTTGGAAGAAACTGCTGACGCGTTCTGAGCTCAGCCCAATCTTCATGGAAAATCAAATAGGGGCTCTTGCATGACAATGCCCCCAATTCTGACACACGTCTACCAGATGCCAATGCCAACAGTGTGACCGCCTTCCAAGTAAGAAACTTGACGTCCACATCCTGCAAAGGTTCGAACCAATCCGATTGCAGGAACTGCAGCACCACATTAAGATCCCAAGGTGCCATAGGAGGCACAAAGGGTGGTTGGATGTGCAGAACCCCTTTCAAGAACGTCTGAGCCTCAGGGAGGGCAGCCAATTGTTTCTGGAAGAAAATGGACAAAGCCGAAATCTGGACTTTTATGGAGCCCAAACATTGGCCCACATCCACACCAGCCTGCAGAAAGAGGAGAAACCGTCTAAGTTGAAACTCCAAAATTGGAAACTTCTTGGATTCACACCAAGACACATACTTTTTCCAAATTCGGTGGTAATGTTTAGACGTAACTCCCTTCCTAGCCTGAATTAGGGTAGGAATTACCTTTTTTGGAATGCCCTTCTGAGCTAAGTTCTGGCATTCAACCTCCATGCCGTCAAACGTAACCACGGTAAGTCTTGATAAGCGAACGGCACCTGTTGAAAACGGTCCTCACGAAGAGGAAGAGGCCTCGGATCTTCCAGGAGTAAGTCCAGAAGATCTGCGTACCAAACCCTCCTTGGCCAGTCCGGAGCAATGAGGATCTCCTGAACTCTTGTTTTTTTTTATTAGCTTGAGAATCCTTGGAATGAGTGGAAGTGGAGGGAACATATACACTGACTGAAACACCCATGGAGTTACCAGTGCATCCACCGCCACTGCCTCTGGGTCTCTCGACCTGGAGCAGTACCTATCATAGTATCATAGTATCATAGTATCTGAGGTTGAAAAAAGACAATTGTCCATCGAGTTCAACCTATTTGTGGTGTCCTATGCATGATGATTTGACTAAAATTTCTGACTGATGCTGCTGTCAGCCATTGCATTTTATCCCTATTTATAGTAACTATAATGCATGACTATGCACCATACCCCTGGATATCCTTATCCAATAGGAATTTATCTAACCCATTCTTAAAGGTGTTGACAGATTCCGCCATTACAACTCCCTCGGGCAGGGAATTCCAAACACGTATAGTCCTTACCGTGAAAAAGCCTTTACGCCGTATTGTGCGGAATCTCCTTTCCTCTAACCTGAGCGAGTGTCCACGAGTCCTCTGTGTTGATCTAACCAAAAACAGGTCCCGCGCAAGCTCTGTGTATTGTCCCCTTATATATTTGTAGATGTTGATCATATCCCCTCTTAGTCTCCGCTTTTCCAATGTAAACATGCCTAGTCTTTCAAGCCTTTCCTTGTATTCCATCGTCTCCATGCCCTTAATTAGTTTGGTCGCCCTCCTCTGTACCTTTTCAAGCTCCAGGATATCCTTTTTGTAGTACGGTGCCCAGAACTGTACACAGTATTCAAGGTGTGGCCTCACTAGTGATTTATATAACGGGAGAATAATACTCTCGTCCCTAGCATCAATACCCCGTTTTATGCATGCTAATATCTTATTAGCCTTCTTTGCTGCAGTCCTACTTTGGGTACTACTGCTTAGCTTGCTATCTATGAGGACACCTAAGTCCTTTTCCAGTACAGAATCCCCTAATTTTACCCCATTTAGTAGGTAGGTGTAATTTTTGTTCTTGTTACCACAGTGCATTACCTTACACTTGTCTGTGTTGAAGCGCATTCTCCATTTGGCTGCCCATGCTTCTAATTTAACTAAGTCGTTCTGAAGAGACTCGGCATCCTCCTCTGTATTTATAGCCTTACACAATTTGGTATCATCTGCAAAAATTGACACCATGCTTTCTAGACCTTCTGTTAGGTCGTTAATGAAAATATTGAACAATAGCGGTCCTAATACTGAGCCTTGCGGCACACCACTTAGCACTTCAGTCCAAGTTGAAAAAGATCCATTAACCACAACGCGCTGCTTCCTATTATCTAACCAGTTTTTGACCCAAGTGCATATTGTGCTTCCTAGCCCTGATTCTTGTAGCTTGAATATAAGTCTCATGTGTGGTACAGTATCGAACGCTTTGGCAAAGTCTAAAAAGATTACATCCACGTCTTTACCCTGATCTAGGTTTGCGCTTACTGTTTCATAAAAGCCAAGTAAGTTGGTTTGACAGGATCTGTCCTTCATAAACCCATGTTGATTCCTTTTAATGACCTTATTGGTTTCAAGGAACTTCTGAATACTATCTCTTAGAATACCTTCCAATACTTTCCCCACTATAGATATAAGACTAACTGGTCTATAATTACCTGGTTCAGCTTTACTTCCCTTTTTGAATATAGGCACTACTTCCGCTATACGCCAGTCTTTGGGAACCATACCTGATATAACTGAATCCTCAAAGATCAAAGATAGCGGTTTTGCCAGTTCAGAGTGAAGCTCCATTAGAACCCTTGGATGAATACCATCGGGCCCTGGTGATTTATTAATCTTTAAATGTTTTAATCGGTCACAGACTACTTCCTCGCTTAAATAAGTACCTATCAGTGTGATATTGTCATTATTGAGATTGTGTGTCAGTCCCTGAATTGGGTCCTCTCTAGTGAATACTGTTGAAAAAAACTCATTTAGTGTGTCCGCTATGTCATTATCATTTTTGCTTAAGACTTGTCTTTCAAAGGGCCTATACTCTCCTTTTTTAATCTCTTGCTATTAATGTATTTAAAGAATTTTTTGGGATTCGCTTTGCTTTCCTTTGCTACTAGTTTTTCAGTTTCAGGGGCTGTCTGTGGGGCTGTCAGTCAGAGTGTACATCAGGGGCTGTCAGTCAGAGTGTCCATCAGGGGCTGTCTGTGGGGCTGTGTCAGTCAGTGTAGTAGTGTACACATAACAGACTGTCAGTCATTGTGTCCAGCACATCTAAGGGGCTGTCAGTCAGCAGTGTGCTGTACATCTAAGGGGCTGTCAGTCATTGTGTCCAGCACAGCTAGTGGATTTTTTGGTGCTGTCACTGTCCATCAAAGGGGCTGTGTTGCTGTTTCTGTGTCCAGTGACCAGTGCCCTAAGTCCATCACAGTGGTACTGCAGTGACTACGCAGGCCTAACCCTCTGTGTTCACAGCGCGTGTGTGAAAGCGGCCTGACTCCACGCAGTGTGGGACAAGCTGCATCCCCCCAAAAAAATATGTTTGCCGTTTACATTTTTTGTTGTGTGCACTACACCCCAGTACACCATAGTTATATAGTGCCGTGTGTGAAAGCGGTCTGACTCCACGCAGTGTGGGACAAGCTGCGTTGCCAAAATTTTTAAAAAATTATTTCCTCTTTACATTGTTTGTTGTGTACACTGCATCCCTGATATGTGAATTGTTATCTGTGAATTGAAAATTCTATAACAATCAGTTTACAGAACCAAATACTAGCGCTCCAGCTGCTGCCACCAGTCATGATGCCGATTTAATGTCATCTAGTACTAACGCTGATGCTCAAGGCCATAGAGAGTTCACACAACGGGCAAAGAAAAAAAGACCTCAAGCAGTAAAACAGGGAACCTGGTCAGCGATCGGCGTAGGAGGTTACTTCCTCAAAATGTGGAAAAGATGATGTTCATCAAAATGAACTGGAAATTCCACCCGGAAACCTTTCCCAGCAATTACATAGAAATACAGAGACATCTGCAATGGTGGATTCCAGGGGGGAGGAATTAATATTGGATGATGATGATGATGATGATGATGATGATGATGATGAGGAGGAGGATGTACATACTGATGAGGGTGAGAATGGCAGTGGCGATGACATCTTCTACACACTGTACAGCTGTTGCTTTAAGGCAATTGGTAGCTTGTTTTATGGGGGCCCAAACAAACCAATCATTTCAGTCACAAATGTGGCAGACCCTGTCGCTGAAATGATGGGTTTATTAAAGTGTGCATGTCCTGTTTATACAACATAAGGGTGGGTGGGAGGGCCCAAGGACAATTCCATCTTACACCACCGTTCATTTATCCCGCTGCTGTGTGACAGTGTTTCATAGATATGCTACAAACTGCCGTATGTTTGTGCCGCTGCTCTGTCACCTAGTAGTAAGTAACCATCCAGCTCGCTGGAGACTTTGACATAAAGTGGATGAAAACAACATTGTGAGCTATATGGTGGTCAAAATTGTCTTCAAATGACTGGAAATTAATGTTATTAAGGTTACTAATACTCTAGGGACAAAAAAACGCAAAAATTAATGTGAATTTGGCGTTTTTTGCCAATTTTTGTAAAAAAATCCAAATCCATATCCAAATCCAGCCAATGAATCCAAATCCAAATTCAAATCCAAATCATCAGGTCCGGCACACATCTCTGGTTAGCAGAGTTGGCATCTCGCTGTGCATGGAGTATTGAGGCTGGATGTATGATTACACATCTGTAGATATATGCCTCTTTAATGTGGCTCTTCTAATTAACCTATTTAAATCAACACATTAATCATGCCAAGTATACTTGTTTAAACAATTATACTTGGCACCATTGATGATTCTTCTTTAGCAAGTAAATAATTATATCATTTAAAGATGTGTTTTCTCACCTGAGTCACATTTACCTTAGGTTACTTCTTTTGGAGATTAGCAAAAACACATCTGCCTCTTCTTCTCAATACCTTCTTCCTAAAGGTTTATATTCTCCATTAAGCCTGTTCTCCTGTGGGGTATCCGTTCAGATGGTCGACCATGTCATGGTCGACAGTCATTAGGTCGACCACTATTGGTCGACATTGACATCGTCGACGTGGACACATGGTCGACACATGAAAGGTCGACACATGAAAAGGTCGACGTGCATTTTTTTTACTTTTTTTTCTTTTGGGGAACTTTTCCACACTTTACGATCCACGTGGACTACGATTGGAACGGTAATCTGTGCCGAGCGAAGCAGCAGCGGAGCGAAGGCACCATGCCCGAAGCATGGCGAGCGAAGCGAGCCATGCGAGGGGACGCGGTGCACTAATTGGGGTTCCCAGTCACTTTACGCAAAAAACGACACCAAAAAAAGTAAAAAAAAAAAAACCGCATGTCGACCTTTTCATGTGTCGACCTTTCATGTGTCGACCATTGTCATGTGTCGACCATGTGTCCACGTCGACCATGTCAATGTCGACCAATAGTGGTCGACCTAATGACTGTCGACCATAACATGGTCAACCATTCAAACCGGAACCCTCCTGTGGACACCGGTTTTCTTCTGATTTAATCACTGTTGTCCTCAGTCTCTTTGTGCAGTGATGTAAGTCTGTTTCCATGAGGCACATGGACACAGGGCCTGATCAACCAACAGGCTAATCAGACTGCAGCCTGGAGAGCTGGGTTCTGGGGGGGGGCGCGGCGGGTGTGGATGTCACGTGCATGCACCATGATGTCATGCGCCATACCCGCCCCCGCTCCTAGAGCCGCTACAGCGCCGTACCTGCCCGCGCTGCCTGAGCCGCTGGCCTGTCATCCGCTGCAGCCATTGAGTACAGTGGCCCTGGCTGCCCAGGAGAGGATCGGCCGCAGGTGCAGGACTCCCCAACCACCACCAAGGTTTTCCACTGCAGTACCTTGCAAGTTGCGGTAAGTTGAAGTTCTCATGGTGTTGGCTAGTTTGGTGTATACTATACAGTATAATTGTGTACTATTTGCACTCAGTACAGCTATAGACCCCACATGATACCCAAGCATTGGCGGGATTTCTTCCAGGTGGAACATTATGCTCTGACACAGTGACAGGATAGTGACAGACACAGCTGAAAGTTGCTGGCTGGGTACAGCAGAGATGTTTTCTCTGCAGGAGCAAGGAAAGTCATCTACTCTGCAAGATAATATAAATGTATTAGCCTAGGGCGGCTGGAACCCTTATCCAGGCCCTGTTTGGACATCATTCCCCAGGACCATAACTAGGGTGGAGCGGACAGTGCTTGGCACACAGCACATTGTCTATGTACAGATGTCTTCTTTTATAATGTTGCCGTGATGTATATGCATCACGGCATGCATATCACGGTACATCAGGTGTGTGCGATGTTTGCACCTGTGATCCATACGCACTGCATGGTAAAACTGCGGGTGCAAAAATATGCAGCCTGGCACAGCACAGCATTACTGTGATGTGTGCGCCTAATAGGGTATTAAAACGCTCCCCGGGAACTATAGACCTGTAAGACCTTGACATCTATAGGGGGGAAAATACTAGAAGGTATATTAAGGGATAGCATTCTAGAGTACTTGGATACCTCCAAGGTTATTACTAGTAATCAGCATGGATTTGTGAAGGACAGTTCATGTCAAACTAACTTAATAAGCTTCTAAGAGAAAGTGAGCGATAATATTGATCAGGGTCAAGCAGTGGATGTGATCTTTTTGGACTTCGCTAAGGCCTTTGACAAATGTCCACACAGGAGACTAATTCTCAAGCTAAGAGAGCTTAGGATAGGAAACAATATTTGTACTTTGGTGAGTAATTGGCTGTTTAATAGGGAACAGCAAGTGGGGATTAAAAGGATGTTCTCTGAATGGGCCTCAGTGCTCAGTGGAATACCTCAGGGTTCAGTACTCGGGCCATTGCTGTTTAACATATTCATTAATGACCTAGGAGAGGGACTAGAAAGCACAGTGTCAATTTTCACAGACGAAACTAAACTATGTAGAGTAATTAATTCAAACAAGGATGTTGAGTCCCTACAGAATGACTTATCTAGACTTGAGGTCTGGGCGGATAAATGGAGAATGAGGTTCAATATAGACAAATGTAAAGTTATGCACCTTGGGACTAAGAACAATCAGGCAGCCTATAAACTAAATGGGGAAAATGTAGGGATAACGGTAGAAGAAAAGGATCTGGGTGTGCTCATCGATAATAAACTTAGTAGCTGTACACAATGTCAGAATGCAGCAAAAAAAGCAAGTAAGGTGTTATCATGCATAAAACGGGGAATGGAGACAAGGGATGAGAAGGTAATCCTGCCTCTGTATAAAGCATTGGTGCAACCACACCTGGGATACTGTGTACAGTTCTGGGCACCACACTATAAAAAAGATATCTTTGAACTCGAAAGGGTTCAGAGGCTAAGGTTAAGGGGTTAGAGGCACTGGATTATGAGGAAAGACTAACAAGGTTAGATATGTTTACACTGGAAAAGAGGCGACTGAGAGGGGACATTATTAATATTTATAAATACATTAAGGGACAATACAAGGATTTATGAAACAATTTGTTTACCAAATAAACACTACATAGGACATGAGGACACCCCCTGAGGTTAGAAGAAAAAAAAATTCCATACTCAACAGAGAAAAGGGATCTTTACAGTAAGAGCAGTAAGGATTTGGATTCTGCCACAGAGGGTAGTAATGGTGGACTCAATCAATAAGTTTAAAAATTGATTAGATAAATTCCTAGTGAAAAAAAAAATCCAGAGATACAGCATTTAATTAGCATTAAAAAAATATATATAATATACAGATGGGTCCACGGTTTATCTTGGCTAGTTTTCTGCGCCTAGGCACAACATGGTTTATTAACATAAACCCTTCATCTATTGTTCTCAGATGCAATACAATACAGAGAACAATACAGCAGGGGATTAAGTCATTACAGCAGGGGATTAAGTCTGACTGGCCAGTCTCAGTTAATCCTATTAAAGGTCAAGATAAACATGGACGCATCTGTAGGTTGAACTCGATGGACATTTGTCTTTTTTCAACCTCAACAACTATGTAACTATGTAACATTGTAAGAGGACTCAACTGTACCACCGCCATCTGCCCGCTGTAATGTATGTAGCGGTGTTCCTGGCTCCTTCTCTTCCAGGCGCACCACTACATACATTACCCAGGAGCGTTGCCCCCTCACCGCTCCCACGTCTTCTGCAGTGTTTCTTGGGATTGGGCGATACATCACAACATCTCTCCTAGCCAGGGGCTGGATGGCAACTTCAGCCTGGGGTGCAGACGCAAACAAGAGTCCCGGATTCTCTAGTAGAGCGCTGCAACGGATTTGTAGTCTGCGCTCAGAATAAACACACAGGAAAACATATTCATGCTGACGAAACGTGTTTCAGTGCATTGAGGACGGGATGCATCAACCATTGCGCATCCTGCTGCTCACCGCACGCAAATCGCCGTTTACTAATGAATACATCCAGAAGGACAGGACTTGCGGTAAGAGCTGTCCTTTGTGATGATAGGACTTCTGGGTCCAGGGTCCTATTTGTCCATGCATCCAGTGATGTGCGCTGCAGGGGGGGCAGTGATGGGAGGGAGCCAATTGGATCTATCTCAGTGGGGAAGTGCAATAGAAGCCTATCTGAACGTGACGTAGCCCACCGCATCCAGGCCCCGGAATCGCATTTTGGGGATGGTGCATAGGAGGTGAGCGTCCAACAATCGGAAGCTGCATTTTTGGAGGTTTGCCCACATTTTTAGTGTTGGTATTTTAGCTGATTTCTATATTATGGGCCTGATTCTGAGTTGGCTGCAGTCATGGTCATCCTTGTGTCTTACTGTTGTGTCTGTGACCTTCTGCTAATGATGCTACACAGTCTTCCCTGGTGTACGAGCGTGCAAGGGCTGAGACGCCCACTTCCAGTGTCTTCAGATGCACCATCAAAACTTCTACCAACCCTACGGAATGTGCAGTCTGTGTGTGGACTCCTATATGACTGAATCTGCGTCTCAGTACACAGCTATCAGCGCCACACACCTGCATTACTTCCATAAAAGGCAACATTTCTGTCTGATAAGCCATCTCCCTGTCACTGCCAAGGAACACCCCATTTCCAATACAATTCAGTAACCATGCGTCTAAATCTGTACTGTGGCTCTGTACAAACAAAGGTGGGACGCACACACATACGGAACACATCGCTTCACGGCTTCTGACATCGCCACTATATCTGCCTGTGGCCCAACTGCCATTTTGGTGGGCACAGCCACCTTCATCAAGTGCACAAAGTATGTGAGCTCCACTCACATGTTAATCAAAAACGCCAGCTGAAAGCCATACATATATATAACATTTCAGAAGGTCTGTCCCATTTCCTCCAGCACGTGCAGTGGAAGCCTGGAAGCATACCGCAGAGGAAGAGAGGACAGCTCCTAGCGGCTGCTGGAGAGGAGGAGAGATCCTGCCCTCTTTCTCAGGCATGGATGCAGAAGTACGAGGCGGGCTGTTAGGATGTGCTGGAATTTGCCCACATGTAATGCACGCACAATGGGGGTCATTCCGAGTTGTTCGCTCGTTATTTTTTTCTCGAAAACGGAGCGATTAGTCACTAATGCACATGCGCAATGTCCGCACTGCGACTGCGCCAAGTAAATTTGCTATGCAGTTAGGTATTTTACTCACGGCATTACGAGGTTTTTTCTTCGTTCTGATGATCGTAATGTGATTGACAGGAAGTGGGTGTTTCTGGGCGGAAACTGGCCGTTTTATGGGAGTGTGTGAAAAAACGCTACCGTTTCTGGGAAAAACGCGGGAGTGGCTGGAGAAACGGAGGAGTGTCTGGGCGAACGCTGGGTGTGTTTGTGACGTCAAACCAGGAACGACAAGCACTGAACTGATTGCACTGGCAGAGTAAGTCTCGAGCTACTCAGAAACTGCACAGAGAAGTCTTTTCGCAATATTGCGAATCTTTCGTTCGCTATTTTGATAAGCTAAGATTCACTCCCAGTAGGCGGCGGCTTAGCGTGTGCAAAGCTGCTAAAAGCAGCTTGAGAGCGAACAACTCGGAATGACCCCCAATATTGGTGGCGTTGTCCAATATCACAAATCCCCAGGAGAGTCTATGTGGGGTAAGCCATTGTGCGACGATGTCCCTCAGTTTCCATAAGAGGTTGTCAGCTGTGTGCCTGTTATGGAAAGCGGTGATACACAGTGTAGCCTGCCTAGGAATGAGTTGGCATATGCGAGATGCTGCTACTGGTGCCGCCGCTGCTGTTCTTGCTGCGGGAGGCAATACATCTACCCAGTGGGCTGTGACAGTCATATAGTCCTGAGTCTGCCCTGCTCCACTTGTCCACATGTCCGTGGTTAAATGGACAGTGGGTACAACCGCATTTCTGAGTACACTACTAACACTTTTTGTAATGTCCATGTACAGTCCGGGAATCACTTGTCTAGTGAAGTGGAATCTAGACGGGATTTGGTACCAGGGACACAGTACATCAACCAACTGCCTAAGTCCCACTGCACTAATGGGGGATAGTGGACGCAAGTCTGGCAACTGCGGCTGCAAGGAAAAAAACTACATTTTCCAAAAGAGACCCACTGGCAATGAAGGACCTCACTTAGGAAAGACTTTTGACATCTGATCCGGACTGAAGGAGCTGCCTACAATTACTAGAGATGAGCGGGTTTGGTTCCCTGAGAACCGAACCCTACCGGACTTCAGTACCCGAGCCCGGATCCCACCTGACTCGGAAACCAGAATGAGGCAAAACATCATCATCCCGCTGTCGGATTCTCACAGGGTTTGGATTCCATATAAGGAGCCGCACGTCGCCGCCATTTTCACTCAGGCATTGGAGAGTGTACAGAGAGGACGTGTCTCTGTTCTCTCAGTGTCCTCAGTGTCTTTGTCTTATGCTGTATTTGTCCAGTCACAGTGATGGTGTCCTCTGCTGCCATATGTCCAGTGCTGCTGTATAAGTCCAGTCACAGTGGTGGTGTCCTCTGCTGCCATATGTCCAGTGCTGCTGTATAAGTCCAGTCACAGTGGTTGTGTCCTCTGCTGCCATATGTCCAGTGCTGCTGTATAAGTCCAGTCACAGTGGTGGTGTCCTCTGCTGCCATATGTCCAGTGCTGCTGTATAAGTCCAGTCACAGTGGTGGTGTCCTCTGCTGCCATATGTCCAGTGCTGCTGTATAAGACCAGTCACAGTGGTGGTGTCCTCTGCTGCCATATGTCCAGTGCTGCTGTATAAGTCCAGTCCAGTGGTGGTGTCCTCTGCTGCCATATGTCCAGTGCTGCTGTATAAGTCCAGTCACAGTGGTGGTGTCCTCTGCTGCCATATGTCCAGTGCTGCTGTATAAGTCCAGTCACAGTGGTGGTGTCCTCTGCTGCCATATGTCCAGTGCTGCTGTATAAGTCCAGTCACAGTGGTGGTGTCCTCTGCTGCCATATGTCCAGTGCTGCTGTATAAGTCCAGTCACAGTGGTGGTGTCCTCTGCTGCCATATGTCCAGTGCTGCTGTATAAGACCAGTCACAGTGGTGGTGTCCTCTGCTGCCATATGTCCAGTGCTGCTGTATAAGTCCAGTCCAGTGGTGGTGTCCTCTGCTGCCATATGTCCAGTGCTGCTGTATAAGTCCAGTCACAGTGGTGGTGTCCTCTGCAGCCATATGTCCAGTGCTGCTGTATAAGTCCAGTCACAGTGGTGGTGTCCTCTGCTGCCATATGTCCAGTGCTGCTGTATAAGTCCAGTCACAGTGGTGGTGTCCTCTGCTGCCATATGTCCAGTGCTGCTGTATAAGTCCAGTCACAGTGGTGGTGTCCTCTGCTGCCATATGTCCAGTGCTGCAGTATAAGTTCAGTCACAGTGGTGGTGTCCTCTGCTGCCATATGTCCAGTGCTGCTGTATAAGACCAGTCACAGTGGTGGTGTCCTCTGCTGTCATATGTCCAGTGCTGCTGTATAAGTCCAGTCACAGTGGTGGTGTCCTCTGCTGCCATATGTCCGGTGCTGCTGTATAAGTCCAGTCACAGTGATGATGTCCTCTGCTGCCATATGTCCAGTGCTGCTGTATAAGTCCAGTCACAGTGGTGGTGTCCTCTGCTGCCATATGTCCAGTGCTGCTGTATAAGTCCAGTCACAGTGGTGGTGTCCTCTGCTGCCATATGTCCAGTGCTGCTGTATAAGTCCAGTCACAGTGGTGGTGTCCTCTGCTGCCATATGTCCAGTGCTGCTGTATAAGTCCAGTCACAGTGGTGGTGTCCTCTGCTGCCATATGTCCAGTGCTGCTGTATAAGTCCAGTCACAGTGGTGGTGTCCTCTGCTGCCACATGTCCAGTGCTGCTGTATAAGTCCAGTCACAGTGATGGTGTCCTCTGCTGCCATATGTCCAGTGCTGCTGTATAAGTCCAGTCACAGTGATGGTGTCCTCTGCTGCCATATGTCCAGTGCTGCTGTATAAGTCCAGTCACAGTGATGGTGTCCTCTGCTGCCATATGTCCAGTGCTGCTGTATAAGTCCAGTCACAGTGGTGGTGTCCTCTGCTGCCATATGTCCAGTGCTGCTGTATAAGTCCAGTCACAGTGGTGGTGTCCTCTGCTGCCATATGTCCAGTGCTGCTGTATAAGACCAGTCACAGTGGTGGTGTCCTCTGCTGCCATATGTCCAGTGCTGCTGTATAAGTCCAGTCCAGTGGTGGTGTCCTCTGCTGCCATATGTCCAGTGCTGCTGTATAAGTCCAGTCACAGTGGTGGTGTCCTCTGCTGCCATATGTCCAGTGCTGCTGTATAAGTCCAGTCACAGTGGTGGTGTCCTCTGCTGCCATATGTCCAGTGCTGCTGTATAAGTCCAGTCACAGTGGTGGTGTCCTCTGCTGCCATATGTCCAGTGCTGCTGTATAAGTCCAGTCACAGTGGTGGTGTCCTCTGCTGCCATATGTCCAGTGCTGCTGTATAAGTCCAGTCACAGTGGTGGTGTCCTCTGCTGCCATATGTCCAGTGCTGCTGTATAAGTCCAGTCACAGTGGTGGTGTCCTCTGCTGCCATATGTCCAGTGCTGCTGTATAAGTCCAGTCACAGTGATGGTGTCCTCTGCTGCCATATGTCCAGTGCGGCATCAGTCCAGTCACAGTGGTGGTGTCCTCTGCTGCCATATGTCCAGTGCTGCTGCATACCCTCCAACTGTACCTTTTTGGCCGGTACAGTACCGTTTTTTTAAGGTCTGTACCGGCCAAAAAGGGCTTTGTACCGATTTTTTACTCACTGCATCTCCATTGAAAGTATAGGAAAGGGGGCGTGACCGAGCCCCCTTTACCCGCGGCCACGCCCCCTTTCCTTGTTTGTACCTGTTTTTACGTGTACAATGTTGGAGGGTATGCTGCTGTATAAGTCCAGTCACAGTGGTGGTGTCCTGTGCTGCCATATGTCCAGTGCTGCTGTATAAGTCCAGTCACAGTGGTTGTGTCCTCTGCTGCCATATGTCCAGTGCTGCTGTATAAGTCCAGTCACAGTGGTGGTGTCCTCTGCTGCCATATGTCCAGTGCTGCTGTATAAGTCCAGTCACAGTGGTGGTGTCCTCTGCTGCCATATGTCCAGTGCTGCTGTATAAGTCCAGTCACAGTGGTGGTGTCCTCTGCTGCCATATGTCCAGTGCTGCTGTATAAGTCCAGTCACAGTGGTGGTGTCCTCTGCTGCCATATGTCCAGTGCTGCTGTATAAGTCCAGTCACAGTGGTGGTGTCCTCTGCTGCCATATGTCCAGTGCTGCTGTATAAGTCCAGTCACAGTGGTGGTGTCCTCTGCTGCCATATGTCCAGTGCTGCTGTATAAGTCCAGTCACAGTGGTTGTGTCCTCTGCTGCCATATGTCCAGTGCTGCTGTATAAGTCCAGTCACAGTGGTGGTGTCCTGTGCTGCCATATGTCCAGTGCTGCTGTATAAGTCCAGTCACAGTGGTGGTGTCCTCTGCTGCCATATGTCCAGTGCTGCTGTATAAGTCCAGTCACAGTGATTGTGTCCTCTGCTGCCATATGTCCAGTGCTGCTGTATACGTCCAGTCACAGTGGTTGTGTCCTCTGCTGCCATATGTCCAGTGCTGCTGTATAAGTCCAGTCACAGTGGTGGTGTCCTCTGCTGCCATATGTCCAGTGCTGCTGTATAAGTCCAGTCACAGTGGTGGTGTCCTCTGCTGCCATATGTCCAGTGCTGCTGTATAAGTCCAGTCACAGTGGTGGTGTCCTCTGCTGCCATACAGTATGTCCAGTGCTGCTGTATAAGTCCAGTCACAGTGATGGTGTCCTCTGCTGCCATATGTCCAGTGCTGCATCAGTCCAGTCACAGTGGTGGTGTCCTCTGCTGCCATATGTCCAGTGCTGCTGCATACCCTCCAACTGTACCTTTTTGGCCGGTACAGTACCGTTTTTTTAAGGTCTGTACCGGCCAAAAAGGGCTTTGTACCGATTTTTTACTCACTGCATCTCCATTGAAAGTATAGGAAAGGGGGCGTGACCGCGCCCCCTTTACCCGCGGCCACGCCCCCTTTCCTTGTTTGTACCTGTTTTTACGTGTACAATGTTGGAGGGTATGCTGCTGTATAAGTCCAGTCACAGTGGTGGTGTCCTGTGCTGCCATATGTCCAGTGCTGCTGTATAAGTCCAGTCACAGTGGTTGTGTCCTCTGCTGCCATATGTCCAGTGCTGCTGTATAAGTCCAGTCACAGTGGTGGTGTCCTCTGCTGCCATATGTCCAGTGCTGCTGTATAAGTCCAGTCACAGTGGTGGTGTCCTCTGCTGCCATATGTCCAGTGCTGCTGTATAAGTCCAGTCACAGTGGTGGTGTCCTCTGCTGCCATATGTCCAGTGCTGCTGTATAAGTCCAGTCACAGTGGTGGTGTCCTCTGCTGCCATATGTCCAGTGCTGCTGTATAAGTCCAGTCACAGTGGTGGTGTCCTCTGCTGCCATATGTCCAGTGCTGCTGTATAAGTCCAGTCACAGTGGTGGTGTCCTCTGCTGCCATATGTCCAGTGCTGCTGTATAAGTCCAGTCACAGTGGTTGTGTCCTCTGCTGCCATATGTCCAGTGCTGCTGTATAAGTCCAGTCACAGTGGTGGTGTCCTGTGCTGCCATATGTCCAGTGCTGCTGTATAAGTCCAGTCACAGTGGTGGTGTCCTCTGCTGCCATATGTCCAGTGCTGCTGTATAAGTCCAGTCACAGTGATTGTGTCCTCTGCTGCCATATGTCCAGTGCTGCTGTATACGTCCAGTCACAGTGGTTGTGTCCTCTGCTGTCATATGTCCAGTGCTGCTGTATAAGTCCAGTCACAGTGGTGGTGTCCTGTGCTGCCATATGTCCAGTGCTGCTGTATAAGTCCAGTCACAGTGGTTGTGTCCTCTGCTGCCATATGTCCAGTGCTGCTGTATAAGTCCAGTCACAGTGGTGGTGTCCTCTGCTGCCATATGTCCAGTGCTGCTGTATAAGTCCAGTCACAGTGGTTGTGTCCTCTGCTGCCATATGTCCAGTGCTGCTGTATAAGTCCAGTCACAGTGGTGGTGTCCTCTGCTGCCATATGTCCAGTGCTGCTGTATAAGTGCAGTCACAGTGGTTGTGTCCTCTGCTGCCATATGTCCAGTGCTGCTGTATAACTCCAGTCACAGTGGTGGTGTCCTCTGCTGCCATATGTCCAGTGCTGCTGTATAAGTCCAGTCACAGTGGTGTGTCCTCTGCTGCCATATGTCCAGTGCTGCTGTATAAGTCCAGTCACAGTGGTGGTGTCCTCTGCTGCCATATGTCCAGTGCTGCTGTATAAGTCCAGTCACAGTGATGGTGTCCTCTGCTGCCATATGTCCAGTGCTGCTGTATAAGTCCAGTCACAGTGGTGGTGTCCCTGTGCTGCCATATGTCCAGTGCTGCTGTATAAGTCCAGTCATAGTGGTGGTGTCCTCTGCTGCCATATGTCCAGTGCTGCTGTATAAGTCCAGTCATAGTGGTGGTGTCCTCTGCTGCCATATGCCCAGTGCTGCTGTATAAGTCCAGTCACAGTGATGTTGTCCTCTGCTGCCATATGTACAGTGCTGCTGTATAAGTCCAGTCACAGTGGTGGTGTCCTCTGCTGCCATATGTCCAGTGCTGCTGTATAAGTCCAGTCACAGTGGTGGTGTCCTCTGCTGCCATATGTCCAGTGCTGCTGTATAAGTCCAGTCACAGTGATGGTGTCCTCTGCTGCCATATGTCCAGTCACAGTGGTGGTGTCCTCTGCTGCCATATGTCCAGTGCTGCTGTATAAGTCCAGTCACAGTGGTGGTGTCCTCTGCTGCCATATGTCCAGTGCTGCTGTATAAGTCCAGTCACAGTGGTGGTGTCCTCTGCTGCCATATGTCCAGTGCTGCTGTATAAGTCCAGTCACAGTGGTGGTGTCCTCTGCTGCCATATGTCCAGTGCTGCTGTATAAGTCCAGTCACAGTGGTGGTGTCCTCTGCTGCCATATGTCCAGTGCTGCTGTATAAGTCCTGTCACAGTGGTGGTGTCCTCTGTTGCCATATGTCCAGTGCTGCTGTATAAGTCCAGTCACAGTGATGGTGTCCTCTGCTGCCATATGTCCAGTGCTGCTGTATAAGTCCAGTCACAGTGGTGGTGTCCTGTGCTGCCATATGTCCAGTGCTGCTGTATAAGTCCAGTCACAGTGGTGGTGTCCTCTGCTGCCATATGTCCAGTGCTGCTGTATAAGTCCAGTCACAGTGGTGGTGCCCTCTGCTGCCATATGTCCAGTGCTGCTGTATAAGTCCAGTCACAGTGGTTGTGTCCTCTGCTGCCATATGTCCAGTGCTGCTGTATAAGTCCAGTCACAGTGGTTGTGTCCTCTGCTGCCATATGTCCAGTGCTGCTGTATAAGTCCAGTCACAGTGATGGTGTCCTCTGCTGCCATATGTCCAGTGCTGCTGTATAAGACCAGTCACAGTGGTGGTGTCCTCTGCTGCCATATGTCCAGTGCTGCTGTATAAGTCCAGTCCAGTGGTGGTGTCCTCTGCTGCCATATGTCCAGTGCTGCTGTATAAGTCCAGTCACAGTGGTGGTGTCCTCTGCTGCCATATGTCCAGTGCTGCTGTATAAGTCCAGTCACAGTGATGATGTCCTCTGCTGCCATATGTCCAGTAGAGATGAGCGCCGGAAATTTTTCGGGTTTTGTGTTTTGGTTTTGGGTTCGGTTCCGCGGCCGTGTTTTGGGTTCGACCGCGTTTTGGCAAAACCTCACCGAATTTTTTTTGTCGGATTCGGGTGTGTTTTGGATTCGGGTGTTTTTTTCAAAAAACCCTAAAAAACAGCTTAAATCATAGAATTTGGGGGTAATTTTGATCCCAAAGTATTATTAACCTCAAAAAACATAATTTACACTCATTTTCAGCCTATTCTGAACACATCACACCTCACAATATTATTTTTAGTCCTAAAATTTGCACCGAGGTCGCTGTGTGAGTAAGATAAGCGACCCTAGTGGCCGACACAAACACCGGGCCCATCTAGGAGTGGCACTGCAGTGTCACGCAGGATGGCCCTTCCAAAAAACCCTCCCCAAACAGCACATGACGCAAAGAAAAAAAGAGGCGCAATGAGGAGGCTGACTGTGTGAGTAAGATTAGCGACCCTAGTGGCCGACACAAACACCGGGCACATCTAGGAGTGGCACTGCAGTGTCACGCAGGATGTCCCTTCCAAAAAACCCTCCCCAAACAGCACATGACGCAAAGAAAAAAAGAGGCGCAATGAGGTAGCTGACTGTGTGAGTAAGATTAGCGACCCTAGTGGCCGACACAAACACCGGGCCCATCTAGGAGTGGCACTGCAGTGTCACGCAGGATGTCCCTTCCAAAAAACCCTCCCCAATCAGCACATGATGCAAAGAAAAAGAAAAGAAAAAAGAGGTGCAAGATGGAATTATCCTTGGGCCCTCCCACCCACCCTTATGTTGTATAAACAAAACAGGACATGCACACTTTAACCAACCCATCATTTCAGTGACAGGGTCTGCCACACGACTGTGACTGATATGACGGGTTGGTTTGGACCCCCCCCAAAAAAGAAGCAATTAATCTCTCCTTGCACAAACTGGCTCTACAGAGGCAAGATGTCCACCTCATCTTCACCCTCCGATATATCACCGTGTACATCCCCCTCCTCACAGATTATCAATTCGTCCCCACTGGAATCCACCATCTCAGCTCCCTGTGTACTTTGTGGAGGCAATTGCTGCTGGTCAATGTCTCCGCGGAGGAATTGATTATAATTCATTTTAATGAACATCATCTTCTCCACATTTTCTGGATGTAACCTCGTACGCCGATTGCTGACAAGGTGAGCGGCGGCACTAAACACTCTTTCGGAGTACACACTTGTGGGAGGGCAACTTAGGTAGAATAAAGCCAGTTTGTGCAAGGGCCTCCAAATTGCCTCTTTTTCCTGCCAGTATAAGTACGGACTGTGTGACGTGCCTACTTGGATGCGGTCACTCATATAATCCTCCACCATTCTATCAATGTTGAGAGAATCATATGCAGTGACAGTAGACGACATGTCCGTAATCGTTGTCAGGTCCTTCAGTCCGGACCAGATGTCAGCATCAGCAGTCGCTCCAGACTGCCCTGCATCACCGCCAGCGGGTGGGCTCGGAATTCTGAGCCTTTTCCTCGCACCCCCAGTTGCGGGAGAATGTGAAGGAGGAGATGTTGACAGGTCGCGTTCCGCTTGACTTGACAATTTTGTCACCAGCAGGTCTTTCAACCCCAGCAGACCTGTGTCTGCCGGAAAGAGAGATCCAAGGTAGGCTTTAAATCTAGGATCGAGCACGGTGGCCAAAATGTAGTGCTCTGATTTCAACAGATTGACCACCCGTGAATCCTTGTTAAGCGAATTAAGGGCTGCATCCACAAGTCCCACATGCCTAGCGGAATCGCTCCGTGTTAGCTCCTTCTTCAATGCCTCCAGCTTCTTCTGCAAAAGCCTGATGAGGGGAATGACCTGACTCAGGCTGGCAGTGTCTGAACTGACTTCACGTGTGGCAAGTTCAAAGGGCATCAGAACCTTGCACAACGTTGAAATCATTCTCCACTGCACTTGAGACAGGTGCATTCCATCTCCTATATCGTGCTCAATTGTATAGGCTTGAATGGCCTTTTGCTGCTCCTCCAACCTCTGAAGCATATAGAGGGTTGAATTCCACCTCGTTACCACTTCTTGCTTCAGATGATGGCAGGGCAGGTTCAGTAGTTTTTGGTGGTGCTCCAGTCTTCTGTACGTGGTGCCTGTACGCCGAAAGTGTCCCGCAATTTTTCTGGCCACCGACAGCATCTCTTGCACGCCCCTGTCGTTTTTTAAAAAATTCTGCACCACCAAATTCAAGGTATGTGCAAAACATGGGACGTGCTGGAATTTGCCCATATTTAATGCACACACAATATTGCTGGCGTTGTCCGATGCCACAAATCCACAGGAGAGTCCAATTGGGGTAAGCCATTCCGCGATGATCTTCCTCAGTTGCCGTAAGAGGTTTTCAGCTGTGTGCGTATTCTGGAAAGCGGTGATACAAAGCGTAGCCTGCCTAGGAAAGAGTTGGCGTTTGCGAGATGCTGCTACTGGTGCCGCCGCTGCTGTTCTTGCGGCGGGAGTCCATACATCTACCCAGTGGGCTGTCACAGTCATATAGTCCTGACCCTGCCCTGCTCCACTTGTCCACATGTCCGTGGTTAAGTGGACATTGGGTACAACTGCATTTTTTAGGACACTGGTGAGTCTTTTTCTGACGTCCGTGTACATTCTCGGTATCGCCTGCCTAGAGAAGTGGAACCTAGATGGTATTTGGTAACGGGGGCACACTGCCTCAATAAATTGTCTAGTTCCCTGTGAACTAACGGCGGATACCGGACGCACGTCTAACACCAACATAGTTGTCAAGGACTCAGTTATCCGCTTTGCAGTAGGATGACTGCTGTGATATTTCATCTTCCTCGCAAAGGACTGTTGAACAGTCAATTGCTTACTGGAAGTAGTACAAGTGGGCTTACGACTTCCCCTCTGGGATGACCATCGACTCCCAGCGGCAACAACAGCAGCGCCAGCAGCAGTAGGCGTTACACGCAAGGATGCATCGGAGGAATCCCAGGCAGGAAAGGACTCGTCAGACTTGCCAGTGACATGGCCTGCAGGACTATTGGCATTCCTGGGGAAGGAGGAAATTGACACTGAGGGAGTTGGTGGGGTGGTTTGCGTGAGCTTGGTTACAAGAGGAAGGGATTTACTGGTCAGTGGACTGCTTCCGCTGTCACCCAAAGTTTTTGAACTTGTCACTGACTTATTATGAATGCGCTGCAGGTGACGTATAAGGGAGGATGTTCCGAGGTGGTTAACGTCCTTACCCCTACTTATTACAGCTTGACAAAGGGAACACACGGCTTGACACCTGTTGTCCGCATTTCTGGTGAAATACCTCCACACCGAAGAGCTGATTTTTTTGGTATTTTCACCTGGCATGTCAACGGCCATATTCCTCCCACGGACAACAGGTGTCTCCCCGGGTGCCTGACTTAAACAAACCACCTCACCATCAGAATCCTCCTGGTCAATTTCCTCCCCAGCGCCAGCAACACCCATATCCTCCTCATCCTGGTGTACTTCAACACTGACATCTTCAATCTGACTATCAGGAACTGGACTGCGGGTGCTCCTTCCAGCACTTGCAGGGGGCATGCAAATAGTGGAAGGCGCATGCTCTTCACGTCCAGTGTTGGGAAGGTCAGGCATCGCAAACGACACAATTGGACTCTCCTTGTGGATTTGGGATTTCAAAGAACGCACAGTTCTTTGCGGTGCTTTTGCCAGCTTGAGTCTTTTCAGTTTTCTAGCGAGAGGCTGAGTGCTTCCATCCTCATGTGAAGCTGAACCACTAGCCATGAACATAGGCCAGGGCCTCAGCCGTTCCTTGCCACTCCGTGTGGTAAATGGCATATTGGCAAGTTTACGCTTCTCCTCCGACAATTTTATTTTAGGTTTTGGAGTCCTTTTTTTTCTGATATTTGGTGTTTTGGATTTGACATGCTCTGTACTATGACATTGGGCATCGGCCTTGGCAGACGACGTTGCTGGCATTTCATCGTCTCGGCCATGACTAGTGGCAGCAGCTTCAGCACGAGGTGGAAGTGGATCTTGATCTTTCCCTAATTTTGGAACCTCAACTTTTTTGTTCTCCATATTTTATAGGCAGAACTAAAAGGCACCTCAGGTAAACAATGGAGATGGATGGATTGGATACTAGTATACAATTATGGACGGACTGCCACGGTTAGGTGGTATAAAAAAACCACGGTTAGGTGGTATATATTATAATAATAATACAATTATGGATGGACGGACTGCCTGCCGACTGCCGACACAGAGGTAGCCACAGCCGTGAACTACCGCACTGTACACTGGTTGATAAAGAGATAGTAGTATACTCGTAACAACTAGTATGACACTATGACGACGGTATAAAGAATGAAAAAAAAACCACGGTTAGGTGGTATATATTATAATAATAATACAATTATGGATGGACGGACTGCCTGCCGACTGCCGACACAGAGGTAGCCACAGCCGTGAACTACCGCACTGTACACTGGTTGATAAAGAGATAGTAGTATACTCGTAACAACTAGTATGACACTATGACGACGGTATAAAGAATGAAAAAAAAACCACGGTTAGGTGGTATATATTATAATAATAATACAATTATGGATGGACGGACTGCCTGCCGACTGCCGACACAGAGGTAGCCACAGCCGTGAACTACCGCACTGTACACTGGTTGATAAAGAGATAGTAGTATACTCGTAACAATTAGGATGACACTATGACGGTATAAAGAATGAAAAAAAAACCACGGTTAGGTGGTAGGTATATAATAATAAATAATACAATTCTGGTCGGACGGACTGCCTGCCGTGTGCCGACACAGAGGTAGCCACAGCCGTGAACTACCGCACTGTACACTGGTTGATAAAGAGATAGTAGTATACTCGTAACAATTAGGATGACACTATGACGGTATAAAGAATGAAAAAAAAACCACGGTTAGGTGGTAGGTATATAATAATAAATAATACAATTCTGGTCGGACGGACTGCCTGCCGTGTGCCGACACAGAGGTAGCCACAGCCGTGAACTACCGCACTGTACACTGGTTGATAAAGAGATAGTAGTATACTCGTAACAATTAGGATGACACTATGACGGTATAAAGAATGAAAAAAAAAACCACGGTTAGGTGGTAGGTATATAATAATAAATAATACAATTCTGGTCGGACGGACTGCCTGCCGTGTGCCGACACAGAGGTAGCCACAGCCGTGAACTACCGCACTGTACACTGGTTGATAAAGAGATAGTAGTATACTCGTAACAATTAGGATGACACTATGACGGTATAAAGACTGAAAAAAAAAACCACGGTTAGGTGGTAGGTATATAATAATAAATAATACAATTCTGGTCGGACGGACTGCCTGCCGTGTGCCGACACAGAGGTAGCCACAGCCGTGAACTACCACACTGTACACTGGTTGATAAAGAGATAGTAGTATACTCGTAACAATTAGGATGACACTATGACGGTATAAAGAATGAAAAAAAAAACCACGGTTAGGTGGTAGGTATATAATAATAAATAATACAATTCTGGTCGGACGGACTGCCTGCCGTGTGCCGACACAGAGGTAGCCACAGCCGTGAACTACCGCACTGTACACTGGTTGATAAAGAGATAGTAGTATACTCGTAACAATTAGGATGACACTATGACGGTATAAAGAATGAAAAAAAAACCACGGTTAGGTGGTAGGTATATAATAATAAATAATACAATTCTGGTCGGACGGACTGCCTGCCGTGTGCCGACACAGAGGTAGCCACAGCCGTGAACTACCGCACTGTACACTGGTTGATAAAGAGATAGTAGTATACTCGTAACAATTAGGATGACACTATGACGGTATAAAGAATGAAAAAAAAACCACGGTTAGGTGGTAGGTATATAATAATAAATAATACAATTCTGGTCGGACGGACTGCCTGCCGTGTGCCGACACAGAGGTAGCCACAGCCGTGAACTACCGCACTGTACACTGGTTGATAAAGAGATAGTAGTATACTCGTAACAATTAGGATGACACTATGACGGTATAAAGAATGAAAAAAAAAACCACGGTTAGGTGGTAGGTATATAATAATAAATAATACAATTCTGGTCGGACGGACTGCCTGCCGTGTGCCGACACAGAGGTAGCCACAGCCGTGAACTACCGCACTGTACACTGGTTGATAAAGAGATAGTAGTATACTCGTAACAATTAGGATGACACTATGACGGTATAAAGAATGAAAAAAAAAACCACGGTTAGGTGGTAGGTATATAATAATAAATAATACAATTCTGGTCGGACGGACTGCCTGCCGTGTGCCGACACAGAGGTAGCCACAGCCGTGAACTACCGCACTGTACACTGGTTGATAAAGAGATAGTAGTATACTCGTAACAATTAGGATGACACTATGACGGTATAAAGAATGAAAAAAAAACCACGGTTAGGTGGTAGGTATATAATAATAAATAATACAATTCTGGTCGGACTGACTGCCTGCCGTGTGCCGACACAGAGGTAGCCACAGCCGTGAACTACCGCACTGTACTGTGTCTGCTGCTAATATAGACTGGTTGATATTTAAAGAGATATTAGTAGTATACAACAATACTATACTGGTGGTCAGGCACTGGTCACCACTCCTGCAGCAAAAGTGTGCACTGTTAATTAATATAATTGTACTCCTGGCTCCTGCTAACAACCTGCAGTGCTCCCCAGTCTCCCCCACAATTAATTATAAGCTTTTAATTTATACATTGATGACTGTGCAGCACACTGGGCTGAGCTGAGTGCACACAGACTGAGTCACACTGTGTGACTGACTGTGCTGTGTATCGTTTTTTTTTTCAGGCAGAGAACGGATATAGCAGAGAGAAGTGAACGGATATATTATATTAAATAAAAGTTAACTAGCAACTGCACTGGTCACTGACTGTGGTAAACTAACTCTGTCTGCGACTCTGCACAATCTCTCTCTCTCTATCTAATCTATCTCTATTCTAATGGAGAGGACGCCAGACACGTCCTCTCCCTATCAATCTCAATGCACGAGTGAAAATGGCGGCGACGCGCGGCTCCTTATATAGAATCCGAGTCTCGCGATAGAATCCGAGCCTCGCGAGAATCCGACAGCGTCATGATGACGTTCGGGCGCGCTCGGGTTAACCGAGCAAGGCGGGAAGATCCGAGTCGCTCGGACCCGTGAAAAAAAACATGAAGTTCGGGCGGGTTCGGATTCCGAGGAACCGAACCCGCTCATCTCTAATGTCCAGTGCTGCTGTATTAGTCCAGTCACAGTGGTGGTGTCCTCTGCTGCCATATGTCCAGTGCTGCTGTATAAGTCCAGTCACAGTGGTGGTGTCCTCTGCTGCCATATGTCCAGTGCTGCTGTATTAGTCCAGTCACAGTAGTGGTGTCCTCTGCTGCCATATGTCCAGTGCTGCTGTATAAGTCCAGTCACAGTGGTGGTGTCCTCTGCTGCCATATGTCCAGTGCTGCTGTATAAGTCCAGTCACAGTGGTGGTGTCCTCTGCTGCCATATGTCCAGTGCTGCTGTATAAGTCCAGTCACAGTGGTGGTGTCCTCTGCTGCCATATGTCCAGTGCTGCTGTATAAGTCCAGTCACAGTGGTGGTGTCCTCTGCTGCCATATGTCCAGTGCTGCTGTATAAGTCCAGTCACAGTGGTGGTGTCCTCTGCTGTCATATGTCCAGTGCTGCTGTATAAGTCCAGTCACAGTGGTTGTGTCCTCTGCTGCCATATTTCCAGTGCTGCTGTATAAGTCCAGTCACAGTGGTGGTGTCCTCTGCTGCCATATGTCCAGTGCTGCTGTATAAGTCCAGTCACAGTGGTGGTGTCCTCTGCTGCCATATGTCCAGTGCTGCTGTATAAGTCCAGTCCAGTGATGCTCTGTTGTCCTGAATCAGTCCAGTGGTGGTGTCCCTGTGCTGCTGTATATGTCCAGTGATACTTCCGTATATGTCCAGTGATCCTGTCGTATAATTCCAGTGATCCTGCCGTATAACTCCAGTGATCCTGCCGTATAATTCCAGTGGTATTGGCGTATAAGTCCAGTGATCCTGCCGTATAATTCCAGTGTTCCTGCCGTATAATTCCAGTGATGATGCCGTATAATTTCAGGGGTACTGGCGTTTTAGGAATACAATATAGATGGGCAGTTATTAAAGCTAGGCGCCCCTAGACAATATGTGAGCCATTCAATGAAATAGAATATTACATTCCTTTGTAGAGGTCGGTCCTCAAGATCTCTTTTGGCCGATGTGTATTTGATTCTCAGCACATAGAATGGAATAAAAACATATCATATGTGGTACAATTTAAGATTTTAATACAACACATAAAAACAAATCCAAAATGTTCTAAAATTTCAATCCCACAAGTCCAGGTGTAAGGTGCTACAGATGGAACAATTACCAGAGCAATTTGAGAACTGGTTTGAAGCAGTCCTCAAACAAGCGTGCTATTTGAATAGTCCCCACAACGATCCTCCCGGGCAGGCAGTCAGGTGTACTCCACTGGTAAATGAATGGCAGTTCACCCTTCACCGGAACACAGGATCCACAAAACATCCAACGCGTTTCAACCCAAAGTGCTATGGGTCTTTCTCAAGGCAATGTGTAAAATGTCCCCTCCTGAATCCCCATTTAAACCATACTCCACCAATCGTGGATCTTAATTTAACATCGCAAAAACTTTCACCCAATGACAGCCTTCCTTAGTACTGAACTATGGTGGACCTAGCTGTCACTCAAATCCATATCCACAAGTACCTCCTCCTACCTAAACTCCTATTTGGAGATTCCCTTGTCCATCAGCATTAGGTAGCACCGCTCCCCCGGAAGTACGTCAATCAACTTCCGCCCGTCTGGCCGATCCTCCCCATGTGCGCCTCCACGTGGCCTCCCCGACGCGTCATCGACGGAAGTTCGGGACTCCGTCACTTCCGCCCGGCCGTCCGATCTCCCGTGGACGCGTCCACATGGCCTCCTTGGTGCGTCCCCATCGGAAGTTCTGACCCGCGGGTTGGAATAGCGTCACGTCACTTCCGGTCATGCGTCTTTCCTCCCATATGCGGCTCAATCGGGTTCTCTGGGTTACATGCAGCAATTGACGTCCCATTATAGCATTTTGGGATTAGATATTCCTCTGTTCCCAATGTATAACGATACTCCTCTATAGAATATAAACATAATTAAAAATATGCACTTCATAAATAAATATATACAATTTTATCAAATCACTTAAAAGTATATAAAACAAATGGGATGTTTTTCTAAGAATTTCTAAAGAGATCCCAATCTCCCCATAAATACCTCCGTATTTTTCATACAATAAAACGGTATTGCACACAAGTGACAAATTGGTGATTTATTAAAAAAGGGATAAACACCACCTAAAACCAGGATAAACACCATCTATAAAAAACATTTTAATTCAAAGTCGCTGTTGATCCCGTGTGGATGTAATGTATTAAAGTTGTAAATACACTGCATCTCACATTTAGCTAAAAGAGAAGCTACAGTATATCCCTTTGTCGCTGATTACACTTAACTAATCTGATCCCAGCAAATCGTACTATCCCCTGTGTTGAACAGTTGTGGTATCTTTTAAAATGGTTGGAGAGAGCATGTGACTCCAGTCCCTTCTTAATGTTTCGGCAATGCTCTCCTATTCGTACTTTTAAGGGACGTGAAGTCCTTCCTATGTAGAAGAGATGACAGGTACATTCTATAATATACACAACATTTTTCATATTGCACGTAATAAAATCTTTACATTTCCATGAAAATCCAATAACGATAATAGCATCTAATTTCTTTGTACTGTCATTCGCTTGTGCTGTGTTTTAAAACCTGTAATAAAAGCCCATTCATATCTGTCTCCTTTTGATTTGACCAAAGGTCCAGTCTCTAAAAGCTTCTTCCTATCTACCTCCTCTGTCCTTAACATTGCTTGTTCCACCAACTCGGCTTTGTATCCATTTTCCTCAAATATTTCTTTCATTTCATTCGCCTGTTCTTTAAACATACTTTCCATTGTACAGTTCCTTTTTAACCGTTTGAACTGGCCCTGAGGAATGGAATTGAGCCAATTGATATGATGGCAACTATCATATTCTATATACGTTCGTGAATCCGTCTGTTTGACGTACGTTTTGGTATGCAGTGTATGGTTTTCCACAAAAACTGTAATGTCCAAAAAGTCCACCTTAAGCTTGTTTATATTGAACGTCAGCTCTATATTTAAATTATTTGAATTTAAATATGTGCAAAACTGATCTAAAATATCCTGTTCTCCTCTCCATACAAAAAAAATTGTCGCCTATGTAACGACGCCAGGACACCAGGTTTGCTCCGAACGGATTGTTGTTCCAAACAAAATCCGTCTCCCATTGGCCCATGAATATATTGGCATAACTTGGAGCAAACCTGGTGCCCATGGCTGTACCCACTTTCTGGACATAAAAAGGGTCTTTTGCACATCCATCCATTGCACAATGGCTTACCCCACTTAGACTCTCCTGGGGATTTGTGATATCAGACAACGCCACCAATATTGTGCGTGCATTACATCTTGGCAAATTCCAGCACGTCCCATGTTTTGCACATACAATTAATTTAGTGTTGCAGTTTTTTTTTAAATGACAGAGGCGTGCAGGAGATGCTGTCGGTGGCCCGAAAAATTGTGGGCCACGTTTGACATTCAGCCACCACATGCCGAAGACTGGAGCACCATCAAACACTCCTGAACCTGCCCTGCCATCATCTGAAGCAAGAGGTAGTCATGAGGTGGAATTCAACACTCTATATGCTTCAGAGGATGGAGGAGCAGCAAAAGGCCATTCAAGCCTATACATCCACCTACGATATAGGCAAAGGAGGGGGGATGCACCTGACTCAAGCGCAGTGGAGAACCGTGTTGTGCAAGGTTCTCCAAACCTTCAAAATTGCCACACGTGAAGTCAGTTCAGACACTGCCAGCTTGAGTCAGGTCATTCCCCTCATCAGGCTTTTGCAGAAGCAGCTGGAGAAATTGAAGGAGGAGCTAAGACAGAGCAATTACACTAAGTATGTGGGACTTGTGGATGGAGCCCTTCATTCGCTTTGCCAGGGTTCAAGGGTGGTCAATCTGTTGAAATCAGAGCACTATATTTTGGCCACCGTGCTCGATCCTAGGTTTAAAGCCTACGTTGTATCTCTCTTTCCGGCAGACACAAGTCTGCAGAGATTCAAAGACCTGCTGGTGAGACACTTGTCAAGTCAAGCGGAACGTGACCCGCCAACATCTCCTCCTTCACATTCTCCCGCAACTGGGGCTGCGAGGAAAAGGCTAAGAAATCCGAGCCCACCCGCTGTCAGTGATGCAGAGCAGTCAGGAGTGAGTGCTGACATCTGGTTCAGACTGAAGGACCTGCCAACGATTACTGACATGTCGTCTATTTATTATTTATTAACAGTTTCTTATATAGTGCAGCATATTCCGTTGCGCTTTACAATTAGAACAACAGTAATAGAACAAAACTGGGTAAAAACAGACAGACAGAGGTAGGAAGGCCCTGCTCGCAAGCTTACATTCTATAGGGAAATAGGCATAGATACACAAGGATAGATGCTACCTATTGCATAATGGTCCACCAGATTGCTAGGTTCTTAATGGGTTGTATGATGATACCCCACAAAGTTGGCCAAGGGTCAGGAGGGTGTGAGACTAAAGAAAGACAAGATATGTGATGTTATGAATACTCTACAGAGGATGTAATTAGATAGGGAAGCACTGAAGGTTATGTGGGTGGGTCTGGAATTTGATAGGCTTGTCTGAAGAGGTGAGTTTTCAGGGAACATTTAAAGGTTTGGAGTCTAGAGGCGAGTCTTACTGTGTGTGGGAGGGCATTCCACAGAGTGGGTGAAGCCCGGATAAAGTCCTGTAATTTTGAGTGTGAACAAGTAATGCGTGTGGATGAGAGACGTAGATCTTGTGCAGAGCGGAGAGGTCTGGTAGGGAGATATTTTGAGATGAGTGAGGAGATGTATGATGGTGCAGTTTGGTTAATAGCCTTGTATGTGAGTAAAAGTATTTTATATTTAATACGGTAGAATACCGGTAACCAATGGAGGGACTGACAGAGCGGATCTGCAGACGATGAACGTCTGGCAAGGAAGATTAGCCTCGCAGCTGCATTCAAAATGGATTGTGGTGGTAAGAGCCTATGTTTGGGAAGACCGGTCAGGAGACTATTACAATAATCAATGCGGGAGATTTTGAGAGCATGGATTAGAGTTTTTGCTGTGTCTTGTGTAAGATAAGGGCGTATTTTGATATGTTTCTTAGATGTATGTAACATGATCTTGAGACAGATTGAATGTGGGTAACAAAGGACAGTTCAGAGTCAAGAATGACACCTAGGCAGCGAGCTTGTGGGGTAGGGGTGATTGCAGAGTTCTCAGCAGTGATAGAGATATCAGGTTGGAAACTACTATTGGCCGGTGGAAATATAATTAATTCTGTTTTGGAAATATTAAGTTTGAGGTGGCGAGATGTCATCCAAGATGAAATGGCAGAAAGGCATTCAGTGACACGGCCCAATACAGATGGTGACAAATCAGGGGATGATAGGTAGATGTGAGTATTATCCGCATACAGATGGTACTGAAGTCCGAAAGAGTTGATTCGTTTGTCAAGAGATGAGGTATAGATAGAGAAAAGCAGAGGACCTAAGACTGAGCCTTGCGGTAC